>NW_017096432.1:0-1170 GCF_001412225.1 Nicrophorus vespilloides
TTTAATGCAACTTTATGAATTGAATCAAGATAATTAGAATGTTTATTGAATTATTTTTTTAGAAAAATCAGTTTTTTTTTATTATTTTTATGAAAATTAGTAATTTCTTCTAGATTTTATTAAAAATTTGACAAAATTGCAAAAGTAATGTAATTAGTTAGTATTTTTAATGAAACAACTTTATGAATTGAATCAAGATAATTAGAATGTTTATTGAATTATTTTTTAGAAAAATCAGTTTTTTTTTATTATTTTTATGAAAATTAGTAATTTCTTTTAATTTTATTAAAAATTTGACTAACATTGCAAAAGTAATGTAATTAGTTGTATTTTTAATGCAACTTTATGAATTGAATCAAGATAATTAGAATGTTTATTGAATTATTTTTTTTAGAAAAATCAGCTTTTTCATATTATTTTTATGAAAATTAGTAATTTCATCTAGATTTTTATTAAAAATTTGATAACATTGCAAAAATTATGTAATTATATAATTAAATACGTTTCAATTAATTGAAAAAAAATGATTTTGATAAATTGAATTATTAAAATTTGTAAATTTTAAAGATTTGAGAAAATTATAGAAATTAAATTTGTTTAAAAATAAACATGTAGAAGCAGATTGAAACGTAATATGTAAAATTTGGTTTTACATGATTGTATTAATATCCAATTTAAATGTAAATTAACATTAACTCATCTATGATACATTGAATAATTTGAAATGATCGGTTTTGAATTATTTTTTAGAAAAATCAGTTTTTTTTTATTAATTTTTATGAAACTTAGTAATTTCTATTAAGTTTTATTATAAAATTACTTTAATAAAGTGATCTATGAAGATAATTATTTTTTTTATTTGTAAATCAATTTTATAATTACTATTATTATTTCTTTACTAATTAAAAGTTAATTTCAATTAAAAAGTTGTAAATATTTTAATCTGATTTTGAAAAGTTTCTAATACATTTTGTATTTTTGATTTTTTTTTAGAAATTAGCATTTACGTTTTTGATTTTAGTTCAATATATTTCGTTGTAGAATAAATAATTTAAATTAAATTTGTTAAGAAACTAGTAAAATTAGATTTTGAAAAATTTAATTATTAAATTATAAAATTATAGAAAAATTATAGATAAATTTGTTTAAAAATAAACATGTAGAAGCAGA
>NW_017096432.1:1187-7350 GCF_001412225.1 Nicrophorus vespilloides
TTAACATTAACTCATCTATGATACATTGAATAATTCGAAATGATCGGTTTTGTATTCACGTTCGTATTGGTTTTTGTAGGTCGAAATGTATTCGGCAAACGAAACACGAGCGCGCATAATCGCTCGTTGCGTAACAACAGATAATTGTAATTTGTAAAGTAATTCGTGGCTACGATGATGATGATGATGATGATGAGGGACAGACGAATAGATTGGATGATTTACACATTTACTACCATCATCCGTATGAAGACCATCAACATCGTCTGTGAATTAGTGATTCCACGTGCATAGGTAGCGAAATGATTTGGCGAGGTATGCCCGAAACGGATGAGACGAATACACAATACGAAACGCGCTGAATCCGATAAACTTGTTGTTATTGCCGGGACAGTTTTGCGCTTAGAATATCGAGTACGTCCGTTCGTGCATACAAACAATCTCATTAAGTCTGTATTTGTGTATCGGTCCGAATGCCGAATTCCCCGTGTGTAAATCATAATAACACAATGCTAGCTATATGGTGGCCGCAGCCTTGGAACCGATTTTATGGATACGAGTTACTATTGCCAGTACGTGTCGAGCATTTGTAACGTTGCTCTTGCTACAGTTTTTCTTTCTTTCTATCATCATCATCATCATCAGTTGTTGGATCATCATCATCGAGAGAGCACACGCGAACTAAATTGAGAATAGAAAGAGCACTTATTTCAACTCTTCCAAAACGAAGCTGAAGTAACAAGGAAATTCTCGTTGTATAAAGAGGAGAGAAGAAGAAAGAAAGATGAAATAAAAAAAATAAAGCGTAGCATAATAACTCGTACGATTTATCATTCATTTTTTTTGGAGCGTGTGAAATAAATTTATTGGGCTAAAGCAGTAATTACAAGGATCTCGCGTGATCGTTCCGAAAATCGCCCGCCGCGCGTCTGTCAATACCCCGGTGAAGACGAGAGCCAAATTTCGGGCAAAGATTTATGTGTATTTAAGGAAGGAAGACGCTCCTTGCTTCAACTTCAACTTCAACTTCGTGCTCAACAATCTTATTTATTTTCTTCTTTTCGTTTTTTTTTAATTTTGTGTGTTTCGTTCCTAACGAGAGGACTTTCGAAGGCTACTGCAATCAATAATCCTCCGCACGGCAATTGCATCCATGAAGGATCTTTCGAAAGATTCGCGCGATGATTCATATCCATTTATTTTGCAAATCGCATCCATCCACACACAGAGGCAATCCAAGCACACACGTATTCACGCATACGGTTTTGCCTTCTATGGAGAACAAATGGAGAGGAGGCTACGTTTGAATGAATCGTTTCATAACAATACTATTAAGTGCATTTGATATAAAGAGCGCGCAGGAAGAAGAAAACGTCTTTTATGGAAACATTCAAGGCCCGAGAGGTCTAATAACTCAATAATTCAAGAAACACCTCACTTCTTCTCCAACAAACACAAAACACGCATTCTCCACGATGCATTAACAATATATTCCATATTTCCATTCAACACAATACATCCACACGCATAGAATAATACACATTTCTTTAATACTAAGATTGATTGCGTAATACAAGAGCTACAATTTAAAACAATCTAAATTACTTGTGTATTTTTATGTTAGAAATTAACCAATGAATTAACATTTTTTTTTGTAATTAGAAACATTCAACGGCTCTTTTTAATTAATATATAATTTTAACTTAGTTTTTTTTCCCTTCTATTTAATAATTAGCCTCTCAATGCAGTACAATCAATCATCGCTCATTAATTTAGAAATAAAAACAATTATTTTGATAGTAATTAATTTTATTCCAATTAATTTGTTTAATATTTATTCACTAACACACTTTTTATTTGATAAATATTTAATTACTACTTTTTCTTTGAAATTGATTAATTGGTCTAAATTTTATGTAATTATTTCGATTTATAAATTATAATTCGAAACGTTTGCGTGATTTTTAATATACAATTTTCTCTCGGTTTTTTTTTTATTTAGTAGAGTTTTTTTTCTCTCACTATATTTAATTTTGACCTCTCAATAAAATATAATCAATCATCATTCAATAATAAAAAAAAATGTATATATAATTATTTCATACTTTCGAATTAATTTGGCAAATTATTTTTGATCGAAATTCAAAGTTTACATTTTATATTTTTTTGTTTTTGTTTTTAAATTAGATTGATTAATTAGTTTACTTCAAAAAATATATAATTATTATTTTAAAATTTATATATATTTTTTTTTAACTTCTTCTTTTTCATTTTTCCATTAAGTAAATCTTATTTACATTTCGTTTTTTTGTTAAATTTTTACCATCATTTTCTTGCATATATGAAAAGAAAACAAACAAAAAACAAATATAATAAAGAACTTGATTAGTTTTTTTTTAATAATTTGAACTTAGATTTGAAATATTTTTGTTTGATTAAGAGTTATGTGTTAATAAGTGGATGCATGTTTGGAGACTTTAATGCCGGTAGACGACGAACCCGACATACGTTGCTTTAAAATCTCGATAATTGTTTAAGATATTTTCTTGAATTAAACGAATTGTTATAGAAAGTAAAAGACTTTTAACTATTGTGTATAGAATTTATATTATAGAAATATTTTGTAAAAATTCAATTCAATTTTGTTAAATTTTGTTAAAATTTTGTTAAATTTTGTTAAATTTTGTTAAATTTTGTTAATTTTGTTAATTTTGTTCAATTTTGTTCAATTTTGTTAAATTTTGTTAAATTTTGTTAAATTTTGTAAAATTTTGTTACATTTTGTTACATTTTGTTACAATTTTGTTCAATTTTGTTCAATTTTAATTTTCTAATTTAACAATTAGTTAAAATTATATAACTAAAATATGAATTAATTTGTAAATTTGTAACTTTTTGAATATAAAACTGTGGGTAAATCGAAAAGTATGCAAAAAAAGAAACGCATTTTTAAGCGTGAAATTTTCATATATTAATTATTTTTTATATACACATTTTTTTTATTACTAAATTATTGAATGATGATTGATTATATTTTATTGAGAGGTCAAAATTAAATATAGAGAGAGAAAAAAAAAACTCAACTAAATTAAAAAATAAAACACCAAGAGAAAATTGTATATTAAAAATCACGCAAACGTTTCGAATTATAATTTATAAATCGAAATAATTATATAAAATTTAGACCAATTAATCAATTTCAAAGAAAAAGTACTAATTAAATATTTATCAAATAAAAGGTGTGTTAGTTTTTTTTTTGTTAAATAAATATTAAACAAATTAATTGGAATAAAATTAATTACTATCAAAATAATTAATAAAGGGTGTCCCAAAATTAACGCAACATTTGAATTTGTGCAAAAAAAACAATTTGACTAAAAACTGTGTTTTCTATTTAAGTCAAATCTTGCGTTAATTTTGGGCCATCTTTTATAAAAAAAAATTGATGACATACTTTATTGGAAGCTAATTGAATACATTTTCTAGAAGATGATTGGTTTAAGTCTTTAATGAAGTTTTTTTGGAGCATGGTAGATGATGTTGTCTCCTCGGTTTTTAATTTTCGTTGGATGTTGCTGAAGATGCTCGTACATATTTTTTCTTTCAGCATAGTCTTCTTTTCGTTCGTGCCTTCGGTCTCTTCGTTACGGAATGGATGTAGCAGCATATATAATATATGTGAAATTTATCTGAGCGTGTAATGCATCATCGTACGGTCGAGGAATTAAACAAACAGGGGGGCTGGACGAAGATACGAAGATAAGAGTCGTGGGGAATTGGAGAACAGCCAATGCCCACCCATGAGTCGTACGGCATTAGCGCGAGTTAATTTATAGTTATTGGGAAATACTAATTATTACGTCTCCTTTCACGTTCTTCATCTATCTCTTTGTCTTTCTCTCTCTCTCTCTCTCTCTCTCTCTTATCTTCTCTATATATATATTTATATAATCGTACGTATAGACTCGAAGAGGAGAATAACTACACATACACAGACTACACAAACCATTCGATATATTATATAAAATACTATTTAATACATTACACGATGTGTGTGCATGCACGCGCATTTACACAACGAAAGCGAAACGCACATCGCTTTTAATTATTGTAATTACGCATTAATATGCCCATAAAGTTGCGGGCGATGAATGAAAAAAAAAAAACTCGCATGGGAATTGGTCCAAAGGTAAAGAAAGGTAGATGAGTATAATACGTTTAGAAGACGCCCTCTAAACGATTTTTCTTATTTCCCAAAATGTCGAAGTTGGAGTAATTAATAGAAAGTTATATCATTTTCGATTAAATTCATTTCCACGGATCGTGTATAATAATAATAATAATATAAAATATAAAACGTATGGCCTTTCACCGTTCCGAGTCTAATGGAACACACGACCATCATACACATATATTTATACGTCTACTATATACGTTGTTATATGGATATGAATATAAATCTGTTTTTTTTTTTTTGTATGGTCGCTGTTGTTATTACATCGGTGATCATTACACATTACATTACACATGTGTGTAATTATGAAAGTGTAACACTCACGATCTAGTTTCGATTGTGATATATTGGTGCACGTTCGAGGATCGGATATGATATAATGTTAGCATTTCTTGAGCCCCGAGCAGACTCGGATTGGAATTCCATTCCATTCCGGCACTCCAAATTACACGGCAATCTATATCGCTCTAAAAACGTTAATAAGACCACGAATATAGAGCGAAACTATTGATTTAAACTAACTTGAATTATTTGCAATCATTCTTTCATTATTAATAATATTATATAGAAGGACCTTTTTCTCCCTTTCTATTGATCAATCATGTCCTTGTAATATATCTAGCTTTAATAGTTGACAGGTTTTTTTATTATCATCCATTCGAGTAATGACCGCAACACGTGCTGATTAACTTTAATGAAATCTTAAAAAAATATTATTTAAACATTCCATTGGTACCAATTCAAGTAATAATCAATGCTTAACTTTGATATTAAAATTTGTTAGTTTGGCACCCAATATTTCTTGTTAGTTTAATAAAATGATTTGTGTTTCATTATCACCCAACCTAATAATATCAGCAACATATGTTGCTTAACTATCGTTTATCTTATAGAAATTAAATAAATTTTTCAATAATTGAAATTAATTGATTGTAAAATGAATGAATGAGTAAATTTTATCTATAAATTAACTTTTTGTGTGTATGGAAAGTTAATTGGTACACTCGGTCCTCTTTTTATGCGGTTTTTATTTCAAGAAGCATTTTTTTTTAATAACTATTTTGTTAAATTTTCTTAAATTTTGTTCAATTTTGTTAAATTTTGTTAAATTTTGTTCAATTTTGTTAAATTTTGTTAAATTTTGTTAAATTTTGTTAAATTTTGTTAAATTTTGTTAAATTTTGTTAAATTAGTTAAAATTATATAACTAAAATAAGACCACGAATATAGAGCGAAACTATTGATTTAAACTAATTGAAATATTTGCAATCATTCTTTCATTATTAATAATATTATATGGAAGGTCCTTTTTCCCCATTTCAATTGATCAATCATGTCCTTGTATATATATCTAGCCTTAATACTTGACAGTTTTTTTTTTATTATCATCCATTCGAGTAATGATCGCAACACGTGCTGATTAACTTTAATGAAATCTTTAAAAAAAAAAATATTTAAATAATTTAGCAAAAGTTGTGTGTTTCATTGTCACCAATTCAAGTAATAATCAATGTTTAACTTTGATATTAAAATTTGTTAGTTTTGCACCCAATATTTCTTGTTAATTTAATAAAATGATTTGTGATTTATTATCACCCAATAAAATAATATCTACAACATATGTTGCTTAACTATCGATTTATCTTATAGAAATTAAATAATTTTTTCAATAATTGAAATTAATTGATTGTAAAATGAATGAATGAGTAAATTTTATCTATAAATTAACTTTTAGTGCGGTTTTGAAGTTATGCGGTTTTTATTTCAAGAAACATTTTTTTTAAATAACTATTTTAGGCTATTTTGACACGTTTTGACACAAATTGGCAAACGATTTTATCGAAAAAGATGATAATTATGAACGAACATTCAAGTTTCAACGCGAGCTTCAGAATTGCATTTCTGGATATCAGGAATTGTACAAAAAAA
>NW_017096432.1:7368-14419 GCF_001412225.1 Nicrophorus vespilloides
TAACATGCGAAGTTGATACTAATTTTACTTGTGAAATACTACATAGATCTGATGTGCTGACTATTTCTTCTAGTGATGAAAGTGACTTCGAACCAGTTCGCAAATTATGCCGAACACTCTCATATAATTCATATAATTTTAAAGAAAAAAATGTGAAGAAAGATTAACTTTCATAAACATTTTCTGTATTTTTTTTTGTAAAATTTTTCCGTATAAATTTAGAAGGAATATGTTAAGATTATATTTTTCTGAAAGTTAATAAACTTCTCTATGATTGTTAACGTTTTTATAAAATAATGAATAAACATTTCAGAAATAATATAATAGTAAGACTAATTATTTTTTCTGAAATTTAATAAACCTTTTTTATGCGATTTTCGGTATATTGTAATTCATTGATTTAGTTTTATGCGGTTTTAAAAAAAATATGGAACGTATCCTTTATTTTTATACGTGTATCTAGTAGTCCTTTTTTGTGCGATTTATTTTTATGCGTTTTCCTGTGGAAAATGAATAAAATAATGAATAATTTCATATTAGATTATATAAGTTCGGAATGTAAATTGACGATTTGATTGTTTTCTGTCTTGTTTCTTTAATAGAATCGTCGGTGTTCTCGGTACCGCTTACATATTTATTTATTTCGTCTTATTAAATAATGTGTGTTTGTACCCTGAAACACGGTACAAGGTTAAGTAAAGCCTGGCCACGACTCCTCTGCATACCAGATCGATCGATCGATCGCAAAATAATTGATATTCAGCACGACTCTATTACACACGAAATAAAAGAAAAGTGAAGAAGGAATAAGTTGAAGTTGAAGTAGAAGAAGGCAGCATTCCGACTTTAATTTCGTTTTCAGGATTTCTTCAGTGTGCGTCGCTGCATAACAACTTTTAACAACACACTCTGTGTGTGTGTGCAAAGCGAAAGAAAGTAATAAAAATGAAGTTGAAGAGGAAACGACGGCGTAAAGCTTAATCAATGCATCGGAGTTCAATTACAAATCGATTGGAATTAGAATTGATGTTCGCCCTATATGGGAGACGTCCAGTTTCGAGTAGGAGAATACGCTTTGAACGTGTTTCGCGAGAAGGAAAAAGAGAGAGAAAGAGAGAGAGGCAGAGAGGTTTCTTTGTAAGTCGGCCGGGACTTACAAATCTGGAAATTCAATTTTAATTCACACCCACGGCTCGAACATTAAACGTTAACGCCGATTGCGAATTGTGCCATTATTGTTGTTATTATTTCCTTGATGCAATTCCCGCCTGTTTCTTTCTTTCTTTTTTTTCTTCTCTTTATTTGTCTGTCTTTGTTCCTTTTGCTGTCGGTTCGTTATCCTTTTTTTTTGCGTAACCGGAGATGTCGAGGGCAGAGCGTCACAAATCTCTTCAGTGTGATGTTTATTTCGCAAATTTCGGTGGGTGGACGATTTCAACGATCCACAAAACTATGCACATATGCATCATCATCATCATCAAAGGCATCGTGTGTGGGGGGATTATAAGTCCAATTGCACCTTGATTCGTCATATTCGGTGCGAATCTACTGAAACTTTCTCATTTTGCATGTAATTCAAGGAAAAAATAATTATTATATTGCTTAACTATTTTTTTTGTGTGTGTGTGTGTTGAGAAGGATTCGTGTAAATTAGTAGGTGGAACGTCGCATTCGCTCATCCTGTTGTTGCAATTAATGCAGATCGAGCAAAGATTTACTACATTAAACTTATGAAATGAGATGAGATTTAATGCAGATTTTTTTCTATTTTTATTTAAACTGAGTTTAGGAGTTCAAATTCTTACTTTTAACTTATAATAAGATGAAAATACTTACGTAAATGTATTGTTACATCTGCAAATTTTTCTGGCTTCAAAATTTTTGATCTTTTTGTAACTAATGAGATTATTTGTATTTACTTTCTTAATGTAAAAGAGACAAACTTTGAATATTTCTCATTTATTAAAGACAAAACTTTATAGGATAATTAAATTATATAATGTGATTTTTATTCAACAAATTTAATTCAATTAAATTGTGCCAATTTTCAATTTTTGTGTGTAATTGTTACTACATTAAATATATGAGATGAGATTTAATGCAGTTTTTTTTTCTATTTTTATCTAAACTCAGTTTAGGATTTCAAATTCTTATTTTTAACTTGTAATAAGATCGAAATACTTACGTAAATGTATTTTTATATTTGATTTCTTTATATTTGATCTTTCTTCTTCATCTGCAAATTTCTCTGGGTTCAAAATTTTTGATCTTTTTGTAACATATCTTCTAATGAGATTATTTGTATTTACTTTCTTAATGTAAAAGAGACAAACTTTGAAAATTTCTTGTTATTAAAGACTAAACTTTATAGGATACTTAAATTACAGTTTTTGTAATTATATAATGTAATTAAATTGTGCTAATTTTCAATTTTTGTGTGTTAATGATTTTTTAAATATTGTTTTTCATGATTTCCTGAAAATCTTTTGGAACGCAAATTCTTCATCAGTACGTATGTTGAATTAAAAATATGATTATGATATCAGCAAGAATTTATTGTTAAAAATAAGTATAGATTTTCTATAGAAATTAAAGAATCAATGTAAATTTATTTACTGTCTTAATGTAAAAGCGATCTATATTAAATATTTCTTATTATTGTAGAATAAATTTTATTGGATAATTAAATTATATTTTTTGTAATTATATAATGTCATTTTTAAGCAAATTCTTTATCAATACGTATGTTTAATTAAAAATATAATTATGATATCGGTAAGAATTTATTGTTAAAAACAAGTATAGATTTTCTTCAGAAATTAAAGAATAAATGTAAATTTTGTATTGTAAAAGTTTATTTTCAGTCTAGATGTAAAAGAGATAAATATTAATTATTTCTTGTTATTGAAGACTAAACTTTATAAGATAATTAAATTATAGTTTTTATAATTATATAATGTGATTTTTAAGCAAATTCTTCATCAATACGTATGTTTAATTAAAAATATAATTACGATATCGGTAAGAATTTATTGTTAAAAATAAGTATAGATTTTCTATAGAAATTGAAGAATAAATGTAAATGTAAATTTTGTATTGTAAAAGTTTATTTTCTGTCTTAATGTAAAAGAGATAAATATTAATTATTTCTTGTTATTGAAGACTAAACTTTATAGGATAATTAAATTATAGTTTTTGTAATTATATAATGTGATTTTTAATCAACAAATTCAATTCAATTAAATTGTGCCAATTTTCAATTTTTCTGTGTAATTGTTAATGATTTTTTAAATATTGTCTTTTGTGATTCTTCATCAGTAAGAATTTATTGTTAAAAATAAGTATAGATTTTCTATAGAAATTAAAGAATAAATGTAAATTTTGTATTGTAAAAGTTTATTTCTTAATGTAAAAGAGATAAATATTAATTATTTCTTGTTATTGAAGACTAAACTTTATAGGATAATTAAATTATAGTTTTTATAATTATATAATGTGATTTTTAAGCAAATTCTTCATCAATACGTATGTTTAATTAAAAATATAATCAATAAGTAAGAATTTATTGTTAAAAACAAGTATAGATTTTCTTTAGATATTAAAGAATAAATGTAAATTTTATATTGTAAAAGTTTATTTTCAGTCTTTATATAAAAGAGATAAATATTAATTATTTCTTGTTATTGAAAACTGAACTTTATAGGATAATATAAATTATATAATGTGATTTTTAATCAACAAATTTAATTAAATTGTGCCAATTTTCAATTTTTTGTGTGTAATTGTTAATGATTTTTTAAATATTGTTTTTTTGTGATTCTTCATCAGTAAGTATTTATTGTTAAAAATAAGTATATATTTTCTTTAGAAATTAAAGAATAAATGTAAATTTTTGTATTGTAAAAGTATATTTTCAGTCTTGATGTAAAAGAGATAAATATTAATTATTTCTTGTTATTGAAGACTAAACTTTATAGGATAATTAAATTATAGTTTTCGTAATTATATAAGGTGATTCTAGATTGGATTTATATTCATATTTTATTAATTATGTAATTACAATATGTAATATTTTGATGTAATGTTAGTGCTACTTGTATTTCATGGAAATTGTTTTGCATTGGGTTGGTTGATGGGAGAAGTAATAATTTGATTTGATTGATAAATGCGTTTTTGTTGATATAAGAAGATAGCTTGGAGGTGGATTGTCGGTCGGTTTGGATGGATGGATGGATGATAGGGATAATGATGATAATGTAATGGTGCGGCGGTGCTCGCCGCCGGTTGATCATTAATCAATTGCTCATTATTCATTTTAGACTAAAGAACTGCAACCAACAATTAGGCCGCATTTACGCCATTTATTATTGTTATATATTTACACGCCAGGACGATGCAAGCAGGAATGGATGAGGTTGAGAAGGAGAAGGACGAGAGTGCGCTTAACATCTAAATTAACACAGATAGCCAAAGACCAGATGATGATGATGATGAGCCTGAAGAAGGCGAAAATGTATTCATCTAAAGGCCAGCGAAATTAAATTCACCCGATTTCGTCCATTTCTCTACCGCTTCAATCTCCGTGCGTCGAGCGCGTGGTCGTCTTCAAGTATGTGAAGACAAACTCACGATTATGTATTTAAAAAGGTTGCCAAGCTATATGACAGGTATAAATCAAGTCGTCTCGTGCTCATGATGGGCTCCTCTCATCTTGGAAGCATCCGTGGTGGACGATGACGGGATGATGGGAAAAGACGTCTCGGGGAATGCTAAAATTGAATTCGATCGTTAGGCTATTAGAGGAGCTCTCCTCTGCTTATCGTCCTTTCTCGAGGATTCGCTCCTCTCCTCTCCTTCACTTTGCTTCGTCTCATCTCTTCTCCTCATCCCGCCGCCGCCGCGAAGAGGAGACGTGGAGGAAGGTCCGGTCCGGCGAATGGAGCCATAAATCAGAGCGGCGTGAGTTCGCGCCACGAACAATATAATAATTAATAACGACCTACGAGCGCATTAGGATCGAAAAATAAACATTAGATAATCTGTAATTATATAGGAACACACGGCTTTATCTCGGGCCCATCTCAATCCTCCTCCTCCTCCTTCAACCTCTACAAGAGAATCTCAAGAGTCGCCCAGAGAGAAGACCACATACATCCATGCACACACGGACTGCGAACAACCATCGATACATCATAATTAAATTAATGCTCGATTCTTTTACTCTCCGTTTCCATCTACTCTTTTCTTTTCTTCTCTTTATCGTTCGATTTTTGTTTGCGGCTCGCGTCGACGTTTCTTGCATTTCAATGTCGGATCTGCCGCCGACACGGGGTGAAATATGAATGGAACGAATATGATTTAAACTTCCTTCCTGTCTCATCCATATTCAGCGGATCACCTTCGCATTCATTCGATGACGACAACGAACAAGGATCCCTCTTCTCTCTATCTCTCGTCTTGTCTAACCATATCCATCTTCTCTATAAACGGACGACAGTAAAGTCACCAAACCCGAAACGACAATCGTAATATTCTTCATTTTTGACAACCATTGTTCTATACTACATTATTATTATTATTTCATCATCGCAGCACGTTACAATATTGCAAATAAACTGCGTCAACTCAATATTACATAATATAATTTGTTCAGTTGTCAAATGCAAAAAAGAAATATTCAAAACATAAATTAAAATCTTCACAATTTTGTCTATAAACTATTTAAGCTACTTCAAATTATACAAATTATATATTGTTTTCATTATCAAACTAAATTTTGTATTGTAAAAGTTTATTTTCAGTCTTAATGTAAAAGAGATAAATATTAATTATTTCTTGTTATTGAAGACTAAACTTTACAGGATAATTAAATTATACTTTTTGTAATTGTATAATGTGATTTTTAAGCAAATTCTTCATCAATACGTATGTTTAATTAATATACATAATATAATTTGTTCAGTTGTCAAATGCAAAAAAGAAATATTCAAAAAATAAATTAAAATCTTCCCAATTTTGTCTATAAACTATTTAAGCTACTTCAAATTATACAAATTATATATTGTTTTCATTATAAAACTTAAAATTATAAGAATTCATCTCTTTCTATAACAAATTAACAAACAATTACTTTTACTATATAAATCTTAATTAGTTGTTGATTAACTGAACAAAATACTTTTAGTTTTAAATTAATTATCAAAAGAAGTGATTTGTAAAATAATGGAATGAATTTCAGTATTGTTACTTCGATGTAAGAATTATACGATTTTGATGATTACATAAAAAAAAATCACTATTACACAACAACAACATCGAGATTTACGTTCTATAAAACTGAAATGTATTTAGGAACATAATCGAAAATTTGAATATGGAAATGCTGCTGTGGCTGCTCCGATAAATAATAAAAGGAAGTCCTCTAGTTTAATAAAAGATTTACGTTTAATATAAAAAAAAAAACAAAAGAAGGCTGCTACCAACGTTGATTTGATTATAATAATAACGTTATATAACGCCTAGAGGAAGCAACCGAGTTTTCAATTTTCAACGAATAAAATGTAATTAGCATTTAATTGTTTCATTAGTAAAATTAAATTCAAGAAATACTAAAGACTTCTTTCTTTGCTGCATATCTATTTGTATCATTGATTATCATTTTACTCTATTTTTTTTTTAAACCAAAGTGTTGATCTTCACAATTTGCATTAAATCAGTGGTTTCCAAACTTCTGTTACTACGCCTTCCACAAAAATATGTAAGCATTTGGCGCCTCCCCGCCACCCACCATAACATAAAAGAAACGTGTATTACAGCAATATGGATAATAGCACAGGAATGTATCTATACTTGCTGGATTCCCCAAACATTCAGCTTTCATATGCATATATTGGATTCATTCTATCTATTATAGTTTTCGAGTAAATCAATGAAATGTGAAAACACTGCTTTTTCGAACGTTTTAATTTCATTTTTCAACTTTGAACGCGTATTACAGCAAAATGGATAAGAGCACAGAAATGTATCTATACTTGTTGGATTCCCCAAACAT
>NW_017096433.1:0-11288 GCF_001412225.1 Nicrophorus vespilloides
TACCGCCCCCAAAAGATATTGATAATATTAGATATGATTTTACATTTGCAAACAAATCTAAATTTACCTAAACGCTTTTCTTGTAAAGTACGTAGCATACTAAAATTAGAGTATATTTATACATATACAACTTGATATCAAAAGTAATCAAAATAAAATTCTATATTGACATTAACACAGAAAAAAAGAAAAACCATGTTGTATAGTTTTTAGACTAAAATGGTCAATAAAAATTGAAAATAATAACAATAATAAATGAAAACAAGTATACTAATTTTTACTTTTCATGCATACTTTGATATGACAATAAACATTCATTTAAAAACAACTTAATCTCTTCAGACCTGATTTTAATAAAAAATATATTACTAGATAATTTGGATGGTAGTTAAATATTTTAATTCAAGATTTTTCAACTTTTTCTTTTCTGTACATTTCAAATAAATAAATGTTGAAAATGAAGAAAATAAAGTACACTGTAGTTTTTTTTCTACAGTGTACTTTATAATGTACCCTCTTAATTATTAAACTAGAAATTGATTTTTTTGTTTGAGAAAATCTGTATATTTTTAATAAAAATGAAATATATTTACCTTTTGAACCATTTACCATCATCATCATTTCTGATTTTTAGAACTTTAGATGTAAGAATATTAGTTCGTTTGTCACATTAAATCACCACTATTAACATGTCAAAATAATTTATATTGGCTTTCATTTTAACCCTTAATTACTACTGCCAAATAAATTTATTAATACTCTATACTTTTTTTTTATTGATTTCTGGATTTGCTTGTCATTGTCAAAATACTTCTAATTTTGGCTTTTATTTTAACCGTTCATTAATACTGCCAACTAGTTAATAAATAACCTATAGTTTTTTATTGGTCTCTGGTTTTGGTTGGCAATGTACTTATAATTTAGGCGGCAATATTTGAAAAAGATCATTCGATTCCATAACATAAATTCAAAACATTAAATATTAGAAGACAATAAAATCGTATTCATCATATTTGTATGCTTTTCGACTGCCCTTGAAGTTAGAATCTTATATCATTATTATATTAGTAATATAACTATAATTCAATAATTCTTCACCATATCAAAATATATCAAATTTTGACTTCTATTTTAACCGTCAATTTCTAATGCCAACTAAATAAATAGGGTTTTTATTGGTTTAAGTTGGCAATTTTCTACAATTTAGTAATTTTTGGCAGCAATATTTGATAATTATAAATTATGTTAATTATTATTTTGATAGCATCCTCCTAATCCACATTTTCTAAATCTATTTTAAACGTTAACCGAAATATGACTAAATATCACTTCAACAAAGATGTAGTTAAAAATTAATTTATCACTTTATTTCTTGAATTGAAATTAAATATTTCAGAGCCAATGTGAAAAGTGTCACCAAGGGAAGAAACATGAAATTAAATTACACTTTTCCGCTTAAAATATGCATATTTCATGAATGCAACCTAATTTACTTACTGTTGTAACGACGCAAGAAAAAAAAACTAAATACCGTCAAGCTCGAAGTAAGGGAAGGAGGCATTATTAAATTACAATATCCTTTCAGTCTGTTCTCCTGCACTTTTTCAGATAAAGACTCAACTACAAAAGAAGGCCGCGAAACAAAAGAAGTCCAAGATGTTTGCTCTAGTCTCCGTCTATATAAGATATTAACAAATGTTTTGCGGCGAAACCGTTCCATTCTCGCCACATAATAGTTCCTGTTTTCCTCCTTACATTTTTACTATTCTTTTATATTTCGAAGCTGAAAACTTTTAATCTGGTTGTGTACAGTGGAAATTTTTCGTTACCGAAAGCCTTATCGTTGATAAACTTTTCCATTTCCTGCGTTATGAGAATAAAAAAAACTCCGATGGAAATTAACTTTATGCTTATGCAACGCGCACTTTATGGACTTTCGTTGTTAATGATTTAATTGCGTCGTCTTCGAATGCGCAATTAATTTGCTGGATAGCAATTGATGTGAGAGGAATGAAATACAACTTCGCGAGTTTATTTATGTAGGAATTGGAACTGGAGGTCGATAGGTAGGAAGAAAGAGGGAGAAGGATGGAAGAAAAGGATTATTTTTTGTGTGTGAATGAGAGAGAGAGAACTTTGATAGTCGAGGGAGCTTTAATAAAACGCTGCCGTAAATGTCGTCTGGATTAAGATTAACGAGTTTCGGGCGAGGGCAATAGTTGGGAGAGCTCCGGTTGTTAGAAGGATAATCGCAAGTAAAGATTTTTAATTCACGGCTGTTTTCTTGAGATCTCCGTACTAATACTAATATTATTATTCTTTTTTTCAGTAATTTCCTTTTGTTCGAGATGCGAAGTGAAGTGGAGAGAGGAAAATCCGGGTGGCGTATGGATCAAATGCGCTATAAGCAGTTTCGATGGCGGATAAATCGCTCAGGACGAGTGGGGAAAAAAATAACGAAGGATCACGTCAAATAACGTCTTTTATATATCCACCCTCTGACACTGCAAATAGCCTGCGCTTCTTCCTACGTTAATAACGCATTCTAGTCTCTCCCTTTAATCCTGTTTTCCATTCCATCCTCGCCATCAACCATAGGCCATGAAAATGTTATACATTTCTACCTGTCATCAGCAAACAATTTTACTTATTGATAGTCGCTGTTTATGTAATAATTTTTCATGATAATTTTAAATATATGAAATTATAGCTAGAATTTTCGTGTTTAATTATTGTGGTTACGAGAATGGAATAATTAATTGAATTTGAATCGATTCTAGTTGTAATTCAGTAAATGTTGTTTATATATATAAATATTTGACGTGTTCATTTCCATCAAATTATGTTTAATGTTTATGAAAGTTAAACAATACTGTTTACGAATTGAAACATTGAAATAAATCAAAAAAATACTTAAATATATTATTACGATAATACAATAACTCGCATAGTGCGGTTCCGTCAATACACCGACCTGTTATAAACCGTACTAATCGAGGACTTTAAAACTAATTAAAAATAATCAGCATAATATACTTTGTGTGTACTATAATATAGATATTATTGATTTAAATATAATATGATAATAATATAAAGAACTTTCTTGGAATACAGAAATGTCTGCATCGAAATATGATAGTTTAACGAATATTTTATAATATATGAAATTTTATATTCTACGTTATTTAAAATAACTCCATTAAAATAATGAATGTTTAGTATTTTAAAACACATCAATACTTCGCATAGTCCGTATGAATCCTGTTTCAAAAGTTTACAACAAACTAAATTTTAATTAATCAAATACAAATATTATTCTATATTTATATCCATAAATGATCAGTTTTTCACTTTATACTGATTATTTTATATGTATTTAAGTAGTAATTACTACGGATGGGTCAGAGTGACCAACATGAATCTATATTTATATCCATAAATGATCAGTTTTTCACTTTATACTGATTATTTATTTTATATTAATTGTAAGTACTACGGATGGGTCAGAGTGACCCACCTGATATTTATTTTATTCGCATTCATTCTAATTTAACTGTGGTAGTTTAGTGGTAGGTAGTATACAAAAAAATGTTTTGAGCAATAAATAAAGTATTAAATAATGTTAAATTCCTTAAATAAAATGAATTTATTCTCTGTGTTTCTCATTTTGACCAATAGGTAGTACTTGTGTTTAATTTATGTGTCCTTGTAGTGTTTATGTGTCCTGAATTACCCGTACTATTCGAGGTCTAGCTGTATAATCTAAATATTATTCCACGTTAATAGCTTCCACTTATTGAAATAAGACAAATTTCAATTATTTAAACTGCATTGACCCATATTCTCGGTTTTCATGCAAATTCCCGAAATAAGTACGTGAGGTGCACGGTGGAAGTGCAGTTTCATTGCTTTTCTATATTAATTTATGTATAATTTTGTGTTTATTTCCATTTTAAATTAATTATTATGTATAATCTAAATATACTAATTAATCTATAATATAAAACTTTGAACTTTAGAAACTAAGTTATAAAATTAATTAATAACAAAATATACTTGCATTAATAAGAAATTAAAATAAATCTAGAGTCGAAAAATTTAATGTTTCGTAGTTTTTTAATTTTATTTACATTTCTTTATGAACTCATTTACAAAAAAATGTTATTATTTCATTATTAAAGTTATAATTCATTAATGAAAATAAATCATAATTTAAATTACAAAATTATGTTACAAACTGCATTTTCTGTAGTGAATTAATTACGAATAGTCTAATTAAATTGATCGTAAATATAATTAATTGTAAAATTTTAAATAAATGAAATAATGAATTCAATTAAATTAATAAATATTTTTTGAACAAAACTTATTACTTGTTCATGCTTTTCTTGGTTGTTGCAAAAAAAAAGTTACTATTATTGGCTATATTTCAGCTATTGTTAAACATGTACATTCAATTCGTGCAACTGAATGCATTAACGTTTACACAACAGAAGATATGCACTAAGTCGAATAATGGAATTACGGTCGGTCATTCCATCATATATACTTCACATGACTGCAGGTAGAGTTCAGGAAAGTTCGCCCATCCGAGCTTAAATCGATTAATGCAACGTATCAAGCATAACTCAATTCACACAAAAAAAAATTCTGGCGAATGCATAACTTCATTCACCACGTCATAAGGCCGCAAGAGAATCGAATTATATAAAGACTTATATAAATATACACATTATTGTTGAAAGGAAAACAAATCTCCGCATCGATACATCTACGGTTTCTCGTTGTTGTTTACCAATGAGATTTCAATTCCAATAAATACAAGAATTTCAAACAAACTCGAAAACAAATTACTGAAAATGAAAAAAAAAATGTCTCAATGTGTTTTCTTGATTATTACTTTTCAAACAATACAGTCTCCGAAAAAAATAAGAACACTTGTTGACATTTAATACTATTACTTTTTTTTTCGTATGGCAATTTATATATAAAATATATTTATTGGAGAATAATATGGTTAAAGTAAAAAAAAAGGTCGAGCGAAGCACTTCAGCGTGGAAGTACGAGAATTAGTAATAAAACTATGAAATGAGGGCCTAACTATTGGAGGATCTTCTACATTTGCTTATTAAACCACTTAAACGAGATTCCAAAAGATGTACGCCTCGCAAAACTACAAACGCAGACGACAGTTGTGTAGTGACGGGATCCATCCAGCTTTCACAATTAAAGATGAGACAAGGTTTCAAATATGTGCTTGATGAGGATTATGACGTTTCGTTGGAAATAGCCTTTATGGAAGAACATCGTGAAAAGTACCAATATTGACACAGAGACATTGAAAGTCTCGCATCGAGTTTGCAAAAACTCATATCATATTGAGTGAAATGGTCTAATAAAAAATCGTCATATGGAATTGTGAATTTAGTTGAAAGCTTTGGTAAACGTTGCAGAAAAATACAGAGTACAACCCCCAATACACTAGAAATACATTTAAACATGGAGGGTATGAGTATGCTTCTCCTGGTATGGTGTGAGACTTCTGTTTTGGATAAAAGAAATGATGAACAGATTAATTTTCGTCTGCATACTTGAACACGTGCATAACCTGTTCCTTTTGCAGAATAGGAGATGCCCATAAAATGGCAACTGTAGTAGGACAATGATCCGAAATATACTGCGATCCTTGCGCAGAAATGGCTTTTAAACAAGGATCAATTAAGACTTTTTAATTTGGGTTTAATTGTTGAAAATATGTATGTTTTTTTATATATCAGTTTTTTTCAAATTCGATTCCAGGAAAAAACGTATCTATTTACGAACATATGTGTAACAGTGTGCACAACAACATAACATTATTTTGAGATACTTTGTAAATTCATTTAACTATACAGGTATCCGACTTACGAACTAGTTGTCGGGGTTGTGTGTAAGTCGAATTTGTTCGTAAGTCGTAAAATTTTAAAAATTTCCTAATATACTTATCTTGTCACACTTTATTATGGTTTTTACTTTTATATATGTTAAATTCCGTATTACTGACTGCATAAATTTGAAAAACAGATTAAAATAAACAAAATACTTAAAAATACTTTTCAATATAAAACAAATACTTTTGAATCAAAACTATTGAATAAAAAAAGATAAAATAAACAAATGCAACAAAACAGATAGTATTATCTTCCAAAAATATTATATTTTATTATTTTATTAGAAATTATCAATTTATTTTCAGTTAATTTTTTATCACTATATATCTCCTTGTAACAAGTTTTTGTTCGTAAGTCCGGGAGTCGGGAGAAGATACCTGCATTGTTGTAAATATAAACCTGTGTTGAAAAATACAAATGTTTTAATTAAAATTCGACTGAAAATTTGCAAACTTCAAAGCAGCTTTTTTTATTAAGTTTTGACCAATAGTAGCATTACGCTAATTATATAATGCGGTTGCAATGGAAAATTACATTAGGATGCTTCAAAAATTCATTTGAGGTGCACTCGATGTTGAGAACCACTCGGCCGCGTCCCTACTCCAATGTAACTATGCAATTTATAATTTAGGTTTCGTTTTGTTTCGGCTTTCAATTAATTTGGATACTTTTAATTGCGGTATTGGAGCGAAACGTTGGAAGCGAAAGCATAAATATGTATATGAATTGATAGAATTACAATTTCGACGTTTGCTTTCCGCATCGATCGCAAACAGAAACGCGGAAAGGTAAATGAAAAGCTTATTTAATTACGCAGTCAGAAACACACTTTAGTATATTGGATGACCTGCTATTATTTTTATAGTTTATTTTTACATTTATATATTTTTTTTTTGTAGAAACGAAGCAAAATGAAACATGTTCTATTCAAAATCGCTACAAAAATAATATACATACAGTTTAAAATATATAATAAAAAAGGATATTGCATGTTACTTTTTTGATGAAATTAAGTTAGAAATTATAAAAATTAACAAAAATGTTTCAATATTTACAAAAATGAAAATTAATGAAGATTTTCAAGCAGACGTTTTAATATTTAAATCTACACTTTGGTCCGTTAAGAATTTTTTTGAAATAAATAAAAAATATACAATTTTAAAAAATCTAAAATCTAAATTTCTTTAAATTTTAAAGTACTCGATTTATTTTTACGTAATTTATATATATATTTTTTTTATAGATATTTTTAGATTTACTATTATTTCGTATAGAAAAAAAAATCGACCAGTCTTCGACTTACGTGATTTTTCGACTTACACGATTTTAGTTTACTACCACAAGGCGCGGCGAGGTAATGTGGTGGCCTATATTGGAAAATATAGGTGCTGCAGATGGGTTAGAAGGAAACACGAGGTAGAATTGGGGGTCTTGCTAGAGCCGGAAAATGTTGTCGGCAAAATGCTGAATAGTGTAGAGAGCTGAGAGATTATAGCAATATACATAACAGAGATGCTACTGGCTAAAGAAGAAGACGAGCAGAGGCTGCAGAGGGCCTGGAGTGGCAGTGGAAGACAGCACTGATCTAAGTGATCCAAGGAAAGGTTTTAGTGCGGTAAGAATCCCACAGTACCACGACTCCACCCGTGGTCCCTATGTAAGGTTCCCTCTTCTCTACAAAAACAAAGATCGGTCATACATATCCCAACATGAAAAATCTATGCCGAGGTTTAAGGTTTCTAAAGATAGGTTAACACTTTTAGTTGATTTTAATGCTGCTGATTGCAAAATGAAACCACTTCTGATATACCACAGAGAAACCTCAAGTGCCCTAAAGAATGTTCCTAAAACATCATTACCTGTCATTTGGAAATCTAACCAAGGAGCTTGAATGACTCGATACATTTTTGAGGACAGGTCTTTTCATCATTTTTATATAAAAATAGTGCTTTGAAAATAACTAATTTACAGTCATTCGGCGAAAATGAGCAATGATGTATAGATGGAACTTGAGGACGGTTGAAAAGAAGATATTTTGTTTAGAAGAAAAGGATTGAATTGTACCCAAGCAATTTGAAACTACGAAAATTTGTGAATATTTAAATATGATCCCGGATCGATTAGCTTTAGAAATTCATTAATAGTAAGTTTTTTTTTTTCAAATATTACATGTTTAATATTTAGAATTATTACATGATATGGTTTTAAATTTTCTTTAAAACTTAACCTATATAGAAAATTCATTCATTAGAATTCATGAAACAGACGTCTTTTAATTCTATTATTACTCAAGAATTATCTTATGCCTCAAACTTTGTATTTTATCAGAATGGTAAAGAAAATATAAAGTTTGTTTTTCGAACAAAGAAAAGTTTTAGATAAACAGTCAACTTACATGCAAAGTGAAAGCACATTTAAAAATTTGAGTCTAAAGTGGATTTATTCTGCTGTTATTCTGTTTCAATTATTAATTGTTTATATGGTGTTATTGCACTTAACACTGATCACTTAAAAATAACATTTCTTCTTAACCCTTAAAACTCAATTTTATGTCAGGACTAAGGGTTTTTAAATTGTATGTGGCAAAAACTTCTTTAATTCTGTCTAATTTTCTTTATCTTCGTTGATAACAATGATTTTCACTGACATTATCTTCTAGTACAACTTTTGTCCATATTATGCTTGAAATTGCTGACTTCGTTATATCAAAGTTTTATTATCAGACGTAACCTTAACCGAGATATGATTGTATATACTTGAAGTATTTACAAGTTAATATCTTTATTATATTAACAAATACTTATGAATCTAAGAATAATGATATTACAAAAGCAGTGAATAATAATATTGCATACAATTTAATTTATGAAGAAAAGAAAAACAATTAATTCTATTAATTATATTAAATATTTCGTCCATAAATATATACATTTAGATACATGTATGTATTAGATTCTGTTAATATGTCCAATAAATAGATCTAATTTACTTTCACCTATCATTTAAAACTAAAACATATTTTTCGTCAAAAATACTAAATTTTATGCTTTCCTCGACTTACGAGATTTTTCGACTTTCGCGAAAACATTCAGAACGAATTCATCGCGTAAGTCTGAAGCCTTATGATATTATGTTACAATCACAAACTATTAATTGTTTATTAGCTTACTTTTTAGTCTTATGTTTATTCCAATGTCAAATCACAAACTTATATTACTTAGCTTATATTTATTTGAATTAGTTATAGTTTATAATTTATATTTTACTCATAAATATTGTTAATATACCCTGCGAATCCACATTATCGAAGCCGCACTATTCGAGGTATTGTTGCATTCAATATTAGCTTTACCGCCATATTACATGTGGAATCATTTATTCATATTATGTAACCATTATTAGTTTTCCCTAGAAACTGGTTCCAGTTTTCGTAGAAAATCTAAGGAAATTGCTATTAACAAGAAAACTCCATAGCTAGAATTGGCGCTCTCGCATTGCATAGAGTTAATCTACCGTAGCTAATTCTCAATTTTCAAGTAGTGAAAACTGAAAAAAGAAAAGAAAACATATATAAGTCAAGATTAATGAGTGGACGCCTGGAGGAGTAAATCGAGCGAAGTTTAGTACGTGCGGATAAACAGTCGGTCTGTGCCGGAGAGAAGGAGAGTGCTAATTAAACATAAATTTAAAACTTCTTCAGCAGAGCAAAATTATTTCCAGACCCGTTTATTCCGTGTCGCGCGTCGCATTGTTTATAGTACGTACGTACTACTCCTATATGCATACGTCACCTTCTGGCATTTAGTAATTTCGTGATTTATGTTTCAAGCCGCACCGACGAGCTTCAGCTCTGATCCATTCTGACGAGGAATTATGCGATGTGACACATACCGAAATGAAACTGCAGTTTAAGGTGCATCAACGTTGTACTCTTGTCAGACCAGCTTTTCAGTTAATGGAATACTCTTTTATTATTCTGCATAGATAATCCAGTGTCTCTCGAGTTTCAGTTTTTAAAAAAATTGTCCCATTTTTAGCATACATTATAAATCATCCATCCACTTTCCTTGTACTTCAGTTACACAACAAAAATCATAATTCTATTTGTTTGTATGGAAATAACAATGAATATTTCATTTTACTAAGTAATACACAGTTCATATTTTATTTTCTATCTAATAATTAATTAATTTCATGTATATATGTACATGAATTTTGTAGAAGGTGGTAAAAAAATTCAAAAATATCCAAGTAAATACTATAATACCTCACATAGTCCGGGTAAACGGTTCAGTTACTGTTTGAAACCGGATTTATTGAGGAAAACCGCACAAAGAACATTTAGAATTTATTTTTATTTAGCGGAATGAAAATTTACTTTATTTTGAAATTTTTAAATAGGAATGATAGGAAAATAAGTTAAAAACAATTTTGAATGAATTACTGAAAATAATGTATTTGCATACACATTTTATATGATTTTGTTGTAATTAATTTCAAATTATTGCAATAATTTGTCCAATTATTATATAGTTAATTCAATCACGTATTTGTAGTACAACATAGGACAATGTGAATTTGTTTCATAATAATTAATTTTATATAGTATATTTTTTTCCCCGTTTTCATTGAAAATACAAATGTAATATTTATTATTGGAACACATTGGAAAATACTCATTAAATAAATTATATTTAAATTCATTCCATTCCGGCAAATATTTCTTAATTTCACATTTTTACAGTGCAATCACTAAATATTATTTACTTCTAAAATTAGGTTGAATTGATTTTTAAATTAAGTAAAAAATCAGGTGGGTCATTTTGACCCATCCGTAGTTAATTTGAAGATTGCGTAATGTACATTGTATCATTGAGGTTTCTTACCAATAAATCATGTGAAATGAAATATTAACTTTAAAGTATTATAAAAATATATTTATTATCTTTGCAGTATTTAATGTTTCATTTGATTAATTTCTATATAACAATTCAATTAAAGTAAATATAATAAGTGTAATAGAAAAATGAATCTAATGAATAGAAAATTTCTAATTTGATTTTGTTGTTTCCATTAAAAATATTACGTTCCGATAAAAACACGAATCGTTTAAATAATTGGAATGGAAATTAAATTTTACTAAATAATATTTCGATTTAAAATGCAATTGAATTTATTTTTGCATTATATAGAAGTAATTAAAAAATTATAAAGTTTTGAAATTGGAATTGGAAATTTCTATAATAAAATATTTTGTAATATTTCTATAATAAAATTACAAAAATATTGATCAAAGAGAATGTTTCAATTTCATTTAATTAAATTATTTTAGTATTATTAGATTTAAATTTATGCATC
>NW_017096434.1:0-62145 GCF_001412225.1 Nicrophorus vespilloides
CAATGCAAGAAGCGAAAAGGAATGCAGCACAAAAATGTAAGAATAATAAATAAATAAAGGAAGAGGAATGAAGGATAAGTTGAAAAGCGGAAAAGTCTTTTGATAGGCGACTGTGTATTGCAGTGAATAATCTTCCACTCTTGGCGCTCGGTAATGGCCATTTCAGTACAGATCCTGAAGGAACGATTGAAATAAGATTATCTTTCATCGCGGCGCCATTGCACGCCGCACTTGTTATCCCATTTGATGATCTCTCCGCGCTAAATAAAGGAAGAAATAAATAATAAAAAAGATTTTGTTTTCAAAGGAAACACATTATTAATTACGTAAAGAAACTAGAGTAAAAAAATGTTGTATTGTTACGTGTGAATGAAAAAATAATGTACAGAATTTTAATTATATGTTTTGTCGTAAAAAAAAAATTCAGTTGGAGTACAGGTATTCAGTGATACCTCGATTAACGTTACTTTTGATAACGAAGCTTTGTTATAACAAAGCACCTTTTGAATATGCCTAGTGGAGCATTATTATAATTTTCTAGAAAATTTTGTGGAAAGGAATGAATTTGATAGAGCAGTAGAAAATGTCTGATTCAGTTGTCTGAATTTGATCTAAAAATTTAAATTTCTGAGCCTTCAAAGCGTAAGAAAATCTTATTTGTAACAAAGACAAAATTAAGAAGTTCATGCCTGTAAAATGTACATAATCATTGAAATAGTCATGATGTATGAAGAGTTGTTATTTCGAAGTGATCAGTATTAAATGCACTAACTTCATTAAGGAAATTCTTAAAACAAAGATAAAGAAAAAAACTCTTAAAAGAGTTTAATTAAATAAACTCGACTGGAAAGTTAAAGTCTGAACTAATTGCAAAAATGAGCTATTTTTTGCACATTTAACATTTTTAATTATATGTGCTGATTTTTTGACATTTAACAGTTTACTATAGTTTTTTTTTACATTTGACATACAGTAGAACCTATTTTTTGTGCAGACTTTTTTTATGCGATTTTAATTTGTGCGATTTTTTTTATACACAAAATCAGGTTTTACTGTAGTTTCTTCGAAAATTGACAGTAAATAATATTATGTAAATAATAGAATTGAATGAATGACCATCTATGGTGATCAATTTGATGCATCCATCCGTTTACCGTACGAGCCGTGACGTACCGTATGCAGAATGAAAGAAAGAACAACAGCTCTGCTCTTTTTTATGTCATATAATTTTATTCACAATCTATTTAACAATGTGAACATTGAGTAAATTTAAGATCGTGGTTGACATTAATTGGATAATCTTTCCCGGTGGATAGTTTACCATTATGATGATTGTCTTGTATAGTAGTATATTGATGCTCTGCGATTCCACTATTTTCTTCGACTTGGCTGAAGGTCCATATGTTCAACCTCATTCATTTCACTGTCCATCTGTGATGAACGATGGCCCTATTGCTGCAAGCACCGAGAGGGCTTACAAATGGCCTGGCTTGACCAGGATTTGAACCTGTGTCTACTAGATCGTGGGTAGGGCGACTTAACCATTTGGCTATTAGTCGCTCTCTGCTCTTTTAAAGTCGAGTTTATTTAATAAAAATTTTCTTTGATTCATTTTTTAATAAGGAAGTCAATTCATTATAGCCATAATATTTTTGCCTCTGTAAACGAAGTTTCGTTTAACGAAGTAAATTCGTTAATCGAGGTATCTCTGTATTTAGTGTAAATAGAGTAAAAAGACGAGTCAATGTTAAATTAACATAGCGGTGGTCTGAAAAACAATTTAATTTATTTGGATCTGGGAGTGGAATAAATGCAAATGCTGCATCCCTATTTACGTATTTGTATATACAAAATATACATATACATATTTTTTTTTTATTATTTTATTTCGCTTAGTAAGGGGATGCGCTTGAGGGATTTATATTTCAGGCATAAATATGCTGGAATGAATAAGGGCCGAAAAAGTTTCGTTGAGGAGGTGCACGGGGCGATCTCCCTTTTGTGTCTCGGCAACGAGAAGTGTCTGAGAAGTAAGAAAAATAGAATACAATGGCAATAAATTTGTCGGGCCCATCCTACGAAAGAAAATACAAGCCGAAGAAGAAAGAATGAAAGAGAAGAAAAAGTAAAAGTACGACGGCGGAAGGGAAATGGAAAAGCTGGATGGGCAAACATGGCCATACCATGGCTTGTGCATGCATGGAGTTTTGCGCGTGCCGTAGATATAAATTAAAACGAACTTTCCAAATGGAAATTTTCAATGGACCGGGAGGAAATTAGCTCGCAGTTCGAAGTTCAACCAGATACTAGCGCAGCGATATGCAAATCGGTCGCAACTTGTTTTGGGTTCGAAACGCGGTTCGCAATTTGGTATAAATCAATCAGTTATTGCTTGCTATTTATGTTTATTGCGAAGCGTTCGCTTGTTTGTATGTCTGCTTGATTGAACTATTTTAAACCATTTCGAAAATCATTTGGTTGATATTTATGTTACTTGAAACTAATCTGAAATAAATGAAAACGCGGACGCAACAATTTCTAAACCGCTAAGTAGTGACAACAAATTTGCCGCGAGACTCAATATATTTGTTCCTTACTTTGACACAAGTTGAAAACTGTCGTTATATAATAACATGAATGTATGGAAGGAATAATCTCTTCGAATGTAAAATCTCTTCCCAGTTAGACTTAGTTAACCATTGGTATAATAAAGGGTTCATGAACATTTTTGGGAGTAAAAAAAAATATTTCTAAGTGACGTTCAACCTACGGAAAGTGGCCGACCTATATAATAAGTAGATAATTCAATAACGAAAATAGACACAGAACAAATTAGGAAAAAAGCCACAATTAATAATGCAATGAGCCCCCGTCTCCAGAGCCATGGGTTGCCGACCTCTAGAGACTTTGTTTACACATGTGATATCGTAAAATGCATCGATGTATCCGGGCCATTACAAATGGAATAGTTACTATTAGCAATTCTTCTAGTCATAGTCATATTTCCGATATTTCATTATGACCTCGACAAGCTCTGTCTGAACAGCTACACTTACAAATACAGCAATCAAATTGATTGCTACAGTACTCTTGGAATTCATATCATGGAATGATACGAATATTGGCAATTTCTTAAATTCATACTGAATGGCAAATTTTAATACAGTTAAGAAGCATTCATAATAATTACATAATATTTTGAATTCTCCATAAATAAAATATAAGAACGAAACGTAATTATACTTAAAATTTATTCTATTTATAACATAATAAATTATGTTAATTTAGAGTACTAGATTTGCAGTACTATTCTTTGGTGGTTTCAAGCACTTCCATCTTGGTGATGGCTTCAAATATGTCTTGGGATAACACCCCGGGAACTTCAAGCGCAGCAAAATGTCCACCGTCATCAAAGTTCTTCAAATGAACCATATTTACATACTTATCCCTGAGAATCCACTCGGGTTGGTAAAACAAATCGTTTATGAATTGGGCACAGGCGCTCGGTACTTTAGTTTCGATTCTGAAAAGAATGCGTACACTATTAAGTTGAACATTCACCGTCTGCTTATTTACTTATTTATGTTATATTTCCTTTGGGCGACGTTGACCGTTTCTGAGTAGAGGCGCATCGAAGTTGTTATCGAATTTGTTACCCAATAGATCATTACATTGTCCAAGAGTTTATTGTAGTCGAATTTTATCTTAAGCCCACCATCCATGCGGTTTCTGTAACTGTAATTGGTCCCGATAATGAATTTCTCCAGAATGTAAGCTGCTAATCCAACTGGAGAGTCGTTCAAACCAACGCCTAATGTGTCAGGTTTTGTGGCTTGCAAATGGAAGTATCCACTCTCTAATACGTGCTTCGACATAAGATTCGAAAGTGGATATATGCTTTCTACTTCTTTTTCCGTCATGAAATACGTAGGGTAAAAACTCGCCACGAAAAGCTTTAAATAAGAGACAGGGTTATAATTCATGCACATATTACAATGTATTCCCTTGACGTAGTCTGGATATATGGTACCCATGGTTGCAGCCAAGGTGCTTCCCCAATCGCCACCTTGAACATAGAACCTCTTGTAACCCAAACGAATCATCAGATTTTTCAAAACTGCAGACATCTCGACAGCTCCTAAGCCCGATTTCGAAGCGCCATCAGAAAATCCATAACCTGGAAGAGAAGGAGCCACGATCTCAAAAACAAAGTTCCTGCCCTTCTGCACTTCAGTCAGCATCGGAATGATTTCGTAGAATTCCCGAACCGAACCCGGCCAACCGTGGAGGATAAGTAGCGGTATTTTCTGAATATTGGTATCAGGTTTAACGTGTATGTAATGGATGTCGAGTCCTTGAATTTGCGTCTTAAATTGAGGAAACTTGTTCAGGTACACTTCTCGCTTCCGCCAATCGTAATCATTTCTCCAGAAGTCAACAACTTCACTGAGGAGCGCCGAATTGATCCCATAATGGTGATTCGAATCTTCCAGAGACTTCGTAATCAATCTGTGCCTGAGAAGTCGGTTTTTCAAGTCATCTAATACCTGCAACAATTAAGTATTGTCATACTAATTTCTTGCTGTACACATTTAATTAAATTACATTATCGGATATGTTGACTTTGAATGGTTTAATTGTTGTATCATCTTTGACCTCTTTACCTGGGCCCCAGTAGGGTTCTGGCACAGTCGGAATCGGCGGACTTTTACTGCATTCTTTAATTTTAACACCCACGAAGACCGCGATCAAAGAAGCGACGATGAACAGAAATTTTCCGCACTTGCCCATCTTTCGCACTGATTAAATTAATCCGGTGATAAACATTATATATGTCGTAAACATCAGTGGCGTCGGCGCAGATTGAAATTACATAATATTATTAAACTACATCCATGGATTTCCACTTCCTACACTTAACTTGATTTTTATGATACAATTCCAAATAAGTTTTAAACAAATTATAAAGAGAATCATAACCTTTTCACTCAATCATATAAGATGATATCCAATTGTACACCAATGTCTCATATTTAATAATGTCAAGATAGTTGAAAGATTATTTAATTAAATTTGTTTATTTTGCGTTTGCTCAAGTACTTTACTTGTAGGAAAGTGAAACATGTCTATTTATAAAAACTAAGTTGTTATTTTATTTTATTTATTTATTAATTTTCTATTACTTCAAAATAATCAGTGTTAGTTATCGTAATCTGCTTAAACACATTCCAGTTTATCGTTAAATAAACATATGGACGTCTCGAATTGATAAAAAAAAATCGATTTGAAATCAAATCTTTTGATTGTATTCTTGCTTTTCAAAATCTTATATTGTTCTCTTTTTGATTTGAAACTCTTATAAATTATTGAAAGTATTTAATTTAAGTATTTAAGAATTTAAGAGCAGCAAATCGATTTGATATTATTTTCTTATTATGTTATTTTATTGAGTTTATAGTATGGGGATTTGTTGTAATAAATGTTATTATTATTATTAAAGATACTTAAAATAAAATACTCATTATTTTCATGTTATTCTAAACGTATACAGTTATACCTTATGTAACAAATAGGATGCGTCTATTAAGAACCATGTACTTTATACCAGTCGTAGTTATCTTTCCAATATTTCATTATGTTCTCGATAAGATCAGTCTAAAGTCAGCTTACAAATACAGTAATCATAGTGATTGCTACATCATCCTTGAAATTAGTATATTAACATTGGCATTGTTCCGGTATGGAAAATTTTAATACAGTTAACTAGAATTCATATTATTTTGAATTATCCATAAATAAAATACAAATACAAAACGTAATTATATTTTTTAAAAAATATCTATTTGTAACATAATAAATTATATTAATTATGTAGGTATAGAGTTCCAAAATTGCAGTACTATTTTTTGGTGGCTTCAAGAAGTTCCATCTTAGCGATGGCCTTCATCGAAGTTCTTCAAATGAACCATATTCAAATACTTATCCTTGAGGATCCACTTGGATTGCTAAAGCAATTCGTTTACGAATTGGGCACAAGCGCTCGGTACTTTAATTTCTCTTCTGGAAAGAGTGAGTACAATATTAATTTGAAAATTTACTGACTGTTTATTTACCTATCCATGTAATATTTTCTTTAGGCAACATTGTTCGTTTCAGAGTAGAGGCGCATGGAGGTTGTTATCAAATTTGTCACCCAATACATCATTACATTATCCAAGAGTTTGTTGTAGTCGAATTTTATCTTAATCCATTCGATTCCTGTAATCGTAATTGGTACCGATAATGAATTTCTCCAAGATATAAGCAGCTAATCCAACTGGAGCGTCGTTCAAACCAGGTCAGGTTTCGTGGTTTGCAGATGTAAGTATTCAGTCTCCAATATGTACATCGACATAAGATCCGAAAGTGGATACATGCGTTCTGCTTCTTTTCCCGTCATGAAATACGTAGGGTAAAACCTTGCCGCGGACAGCTTTACATAAGAGACGGGGTTAACATTTATGCACAAATTATTGTGTATTCCTTTCACATAGTCTGACTACAATACTCCCATGGTCGATGCCAGGACGTTTCCCCAATCGCCACCTTGAATATAGTACCTCTTGTAACCTAAACGAACCATCAGATTCTTCAACACCCAACTCCTTCTGAACTTCAGTCAGATTCGGAATTATTTCTTAGAATTCCCGAACAGAACCCGGCCAACCGGGAGAAGTAGAGGAATTTTCTGAAAAATGGTATCAGGTTTAACGTGTATGTAATGGATGTCTTTTCGCTTTCGCCAATCGTACTCTTTTCTCCTGAAGTCAACAATCTTCCAGAGACTTCGTAATCAATCGGTGCCAGAGAAGGCGCTGTTTCAAGTCATCTATTGCCTGCAACAGTTAAGTGTTATCATGCTAATTTCTAGCTGTTTACATTTAATTAAATTACATTATCGGATATGTTGACTTTGAATGGTTTAATTGTTGTATCATCTTTGACCTCTTTACCTGGGCCCCAGTAGGGTTCTGGCACAGTCGGAATCGGCGGACTTTAACTGCATTCTTTAATTTTAACACCCACGAAGACCGCAATCAAAAAAGTGACGATGAACAGAAATTTCCCTGTGTCCATTTTTCACACTGATTAAATTAATCCGTTGATAAACATTATATATGTCGTAAACATTAGTGGCGTCGGCGCAGATTCAAATTACATAATATTATTAAACTACATACATCGCTTTCCACATCCTACTCTTAACTTGATTTTTTTTTGGTATAAATCCAAATAACTCAATCATTTAAGAATATATCCAATTGTACACCAATGCCTCAAATTTAATAATGTCAATAGTTCAAAGATTATTTACTTAAATTTGTTTATTTCGCGTTTGCTCATTCTGTTTAAGTACTTTACTTGTTGAAAAGTGAAACATGTAAATTTATTAAAGTAAAATTGGATTTTATTTTGTTTACTTTTAAATTTTCTATTACTTAAAAATAAACATAGTTAGTTATCGTAATCTGCTTAAATACAATCCAGTTTATCGTTAAATAAATATAAAAAAAATTGATTTGAAATAAAATCTTTTGATTATATTCTTGCTTTTTAAAATCTTATATTATTCTCTTTTTAATTTAAGTATTTAAGAACAGAAAAGACCTATAGTCGGTATTCGGTTTGTAGTATGATGACTTATTGCAATAAATATTATTATTATTACAGATAATTATAATTAAATACTCAGTAAATATTCTCATTATTATCTTTTTCTTCTAAACGTATATACAGTCATACCTTGATTAACAAATAGGAAGCGTTTATTAAGAACCATGTAAAATAGCTGATGCCATAAGCATTTCAACAGAACTAATTTTCCATATGTTGCATGTAGAATTAAAGATGAAGAAGCTATATGCAAGATAGATTTCGGATTTACTAACAAACGCATTCTCGACCGTCTTTGGTTCATTTTAAAAAGATTCATACTGATTTTGTTCGTCGTTTTGTAACTATGGATAAAACATGGATTCACCACTACACTCCAGAGATGAAAGAAACATTTAAACAATGGTTCAAGTACACCAAAGAATGCAAAAACAGTTCCATGTTATAGCTTAATTTATTTTGGATACAAAAGGAATTTTCTTAATAGATTATCTTGATAAAGGTAAAATAATTAACTTAGAATATTATACAAGCTGTAAAAATGAAAAAAGATCTTGTTTATAGAAAAATAAAATAATCAATTTCCAAGACAATACACCAGCTCACAAAAGTGTTTTGACCATGGCGAAAATCAACGAATAAAAGTTTGAATCCAGCGCATTCCACTATTCCCAAAATTTAAAAAAAATGTAGCATGGTAATGGATGCTTCGGCAAGTACCTGCACTTTATCGCAAAGAACGAGGACAAAATGTGCTGGTCATGCTAGTTCTGTGAGGAGGACTACAGCCCTGAGCACACGTTTTTAGGTGCTGCAGATGGGTTAGAATGAACACGAGGCATAGGCTAGAGCCGGAAAATTTTGTCATCGAAATGCTGAAGAGTGCAGAGAGCTGGGAGATTATAGCAACATACGTAGATGCTATTCGAAAAAGAAGATGAGCGGAGAGAAAACAGCACTGAGTAAGTGAACCAAGGGAAGTGCCAGACAGGCAAGGACATCGCAGAAGTGTACTGTGATATAGTGACGAAGAAGAGAAAAGGTTTTTGTGCGGTAAGAATCACACAGTACCACCACTCCACCCTATGTAAGGTTTCCTCTCTTCCACAAAAAAAGCGTTAATGCAAATAATTATAAACATGGTATAGCATTATTAGAAAAATGTACTAGATGTATTGAGGTACAAAGAGATTATATTGAAATATAAATTTTGGAACCACAAATCTCCTTTATTTCCTTTTCGCTTACAAAACTTTTCAAACTGCCCTCGTATATTTGATTTTTGTAAAGGATAAATAAAATAAACAAATACAATTACTGGAATCACTATTACACATAATGTATTTTTCTAAAGAGAATGCGGAAATTTGCATTTCAGGTTATTTGCACCACCAGCAAAGGGTGCTCCGAAGTGAATGTATCGACAAAAAGGTATAATTTGCGAGCGTATTAAGGCATCCCGCGCGATTTATGGCAGCGCATAAAACTAAATAGGCTTTAAGCTGTTAATAGGGCCTTATCCCAATTACACCGTCAATATAACTAATATTGATTAATAACGCGTTCCCGAAAGGAAATTTAGGGCTCCATTAACTTCGCCCTTCGACCGTTTCCTCATTTGAATCGCCCAACCGTCCCGTAATGAAACGAAATAAAACAAACAAAAAAGAAACAAAATTTGCAATGATTCTGCACATTTGCGTTTTATTTTTAAATCGATCCGTTCCGCTTTATTAGCGTGCAAGTTTTGAAATGAAAACATTTACGTTTCATGTCCATATTTCGAGTAATTCGTTGCGATATCAATAATACGATTCAATATTTTTTTTATATGTCATCCAATATTTATTTACAATCTATTCGAATTGAACATGCAGTAAATTAGTTTGCGATTTATGATTTATGCATTTTACTACACGATAAAAAATGAAATACACGTTATAGAACAAATAGTATTATCTTAATGTCTGATAACAAAAAAAAGCGAAATTGTGCACTTACGCTTCAATATTATTAATATTTGTGTCATTATGCTGCAACCGCACTATGCGTGATATGTCTATATAAATATAAATGTCTATCAGGTCTACCAACTGACTTGATAGCTTATATAATAATAATTGGTACGTCTGATAGAATTATTAAAATATGTATAATAAATGAACTATTCCTTGTTTAGGAAATATTGAATTGATTATGTAATGAATACGAACTAATCCATCTGATATTTTGTATACACTAAAGGCAAACATATTCCAAAATCTATTTATATCATATATATTAATTACAAATATGTTCAGAATTTTAAACTTAGTAACTAGTTAATAAATTAACGATATAAATAAAAGAATGTCCAATTTCTCATAAAAAAATGTGTAATAACCATGTTGTATCATTTTATGTCTATTTCTTCATTATAACGTTCCATGTAATATTTTATAAATCTATTATGTAAAATTATAAATTATATAAAAAATAATCATACATCAAAAAAACCGGTTAACCTGTAAATTACCGGTATTAACAATAACCTATTCTATTTTAATAAAAGTTGAACACATTAACAAAACAACAATAAAGATATATACTTTTACTTAATTAGAAGAGACAAAATAAAATAAATTATTAATAATAACAAATATAAAATAAGTTTGATATATTATGAAAACGGTTTTTACGCAGTAATTAAATCGTAACTAAATCACTCAGTCTTGTTCGAATTTTCATTATTTTAATAAAAATTGTGTACAAATTGTGCAAAAATTTGACAAATTATACTGATTTTAATTCTTTGCTTATAGTAATATTTTGTGTAGACAATTTTAAAACATAATTTTATTAATAACATCGGTATTAAGTATTTAAGGTGCACTTAAAGCTTCTACAGCCAATTGTATATGTAGATCAGAGGATCCCAAACTTTTTTTGTGTCGTAGACCCCTTGCCATGTTTTTCTGTTTTGGGTAGACCCCTACTTACCTGATATTGATTTTTTTTTAATTTCTAACTGTGGTGAAGTTTAGTGTTAAAAACTTAAAGTAAAAACACATGTTAAGTTTAAATTAAAACTACTCAAAATAAAATTTTGTATCTGTTATATAAAATATACGTAACATAAAATAAACTGAGCAATAAGTAAATGCTTTAATAATAAATTATCAACATTTGGCGTCAATTTTGTAAGGTTTAATCTTAAATCTCCTCCGCTAATGATGTCCAGTCTGTTTCTTTTTTTCGTTAAGAGATTGGTAACAGCGCTGAACCCCCTTTCCACTAGGTATGACGATGGAAAGGAAACTAAAATTTCCTATATAAGTATAAATATATATAAATAAGTAACGGGTATGTTGTTTTGTAAATAGGTACTATCAGTGTATGTTGAGATCCACTATCGTGGACATTTTCATTTCATGGGCCCCCAAATTTTTTTTTCGCTGACGTAGACCCCTTGCAAGTTGTCATAGACCGCTGGAGATCGATGTAGACCACTTTGGGAATCGCTGATGTAGATATTATAATGTTCTAAAAACGAAATTTCAATATTTAAATCAATAAGACTTTTACTGATAAATTATTTCAATTGGTAGAATCGTTTCAACTATATTTAATAGACTCTTTCATTTCGTCCTCTGATCCAAAATCAAAGAGAAATTTATTTTTGACGTAGTATTGAAGAACTTCGTCGAATTTTCAGTTGATAAAACAACTTCATGTACAATAACATTTTCAATTTGCGAGTAAACAAATACCGGTAATTCTTGTAAAAATTAACCGGTAATTTAGATAATCAAATTGGCAGGTAAAATCGATAAACCATTAATGGAAGCCCTATTCATACTACATATATTCTTCCTTATTCCCATTTTAATAAGTACATTATTATTTTTTATGTATACCCAGCAAGATCGGAAAATCTAAATCCAAGAAAAAGACGAACGGTAGCGTTGTTATAACAGCAAAGCCGAGAAGGGCTTTGTGTTGTTTCATACTTAATTCCCTGGTCTACTTTACGAGTAAATCAAAATTTCCGTATTTTCCAAAAAGAGGCGTGTTTTATTTAAGATTTAGATTTTACGGTTTTGCTGAGATATCCCATTTAAATAAAACTAGTACAAATCAACTTCTAGCAGTAATAAAACAATATTAATCAGATTTTATTTTATAAATTTATATGAGATTTGTATAAATCTCCTTTATTTTACTTAATGAAATCTGCTACGATGATGCAAAGTTTTCCTCGGAATATAAATCTGGAATATAAAGCGAAGTGTTCCTCATTAGAGTCACATAATATCCGAGTGGTGTATATCTACTTCATTGGGCTGCTTCCAAAAGAATACCGCATTGGGGATGTCACCTCATCGGACCCTTGACAGGATACATGCAAAGTAGTTTTTATATAAAAACGAAGCGTGTTTACGTAATTGCTCGAACGAAACATAAAAAAAAAACAAGAATGTGAATCTCGTTAGTTTAATATCGCAAGGACAAGGGTTTTCCGCGTTTCGCTTTTATTTAAATGATTGTTAAAGCAGCGGCGTCGGAGGCGGCGGCAGCGACCACTCTTATTTAGCTAATGGTTCTCGAATAATAATAATCCCCTAATGGGTTTTGCGTAATGAATCGTTCCGAATTTAGAATGATTTCCGTTGAGACTGCGCTCGAAAGTGAATGTTACGAATTGGCAATGATAAATTTCGGGACGATTAAGAGTAAATATCAGTTTTATGCGTCGGTTAAATTTTCGACACGTGCACGCGACTCCCCAACGTTTCAAACCCTTTTTTTATTTTCGGGAAGGGTTGATGGTTTAAAAGGACGCGATTGTTGCCCTGGACTTACTTTACAACGAGTTACACACATTTACCACTCAATTTAACATTGATTGATTAAACTCAAAACTTAATGATTAATCGATTCACGCTCATTACATCTCCCTCTCCTTCTTTTCATTTCATATTTTTATCGCGCTCTTACAAATGTTCGGCCTCCAATTAATTACATTCGAGTATCAAGTTTTTAATGGAAGTTGCGAGGAAGATTCGGAATATAAAAAAAATCATATTTTTTTTTTCATTAATTTGTAAACTGAGTGATTGATGGCCTTTTTTTTGTAGTCCTAAACTTTCAGTTCCAGAAAACATTTCAACCAAATTAATGCAAACCCGCCAAAGCGTAACGTACATATGCAAATACACGTATCCTATTTACGAACATATCATTTTCAGACAGTTAGCAAATTGGAAAACCATTTTGTTTTATGTATTTATTTTATATATATTTTTTTTATATTCAACTTCGTATTAGTATTATTTCACATTTTCCGTGCGAAACTCTAAATGTTATTTTATTTAATATTAATGCAACAATCAATTTCATTTGCAATTTCAAACCAATTACGCCATGCATATTGCATGAATAACAAAATTATACGTCACTTCTGGAATTAATTGCTTCATTTTTAGTTACAAAATAACTCTTTTTTCATCTTCTACAAAATTGAATATAGTCATAGCTTAACAGAAGGACGTGTTCTGTTAAAATGTAAACAGATAAGAACTTCTTTAATTTTATCTTCATTTTTTTATCTTATTTGTTAATTATCTTTTCTAAATGTTTCACTGAATATCATCACTCATATTATGCATTCAATAAAGTTCTAACATCATCTTTATTAGTATTTTCCACACCTATTACGTGAGTCCTAATTTGTATAACTTCAATTATAATTTATTTATTTTTATTATGTCGTATTTTTATTATTCGAATTTTTATTATTCTAATCTATTCCTGTTAATATTAAGAAAATATAATAGCAGTTGACATTTGTTATTTTGGTAAAATTTTCCAGCTGAAGTTTCACCATTATTTTCTACTTTTTACAAATTTGTTGGTTGACTATCGTCTTGTAGTATATTGATACGCTGCGACTAAACAATTTCCTTGCATGTCTATCTGCTACTATCCTTAACACTGTCATTGTCCATCTACTCGGCTGGAGATCTATATGGTGAACCTCATTCATGTGAACAATGGCACATGGTTTGTGAGAAATGCGAGTTAAACATTCAGCTATCCATCGCCATATAATTCTTTGGATGTTATTTTCTTCTTCTAATTCAACTTCGTTATCAGAGGTATCAGAGGTAAAGTTAATTGAGGTATGACTCTATTTCAATTAAGCTAATTCTCATCACATTTATTCTTAATGCAACTCTTATTGTACACACATTAATTAATAAAAAAAATGCAAACAATTAATTCAAAAAACAGATTTTATGAAAAAAAAATAAAGAAATAAAGTTAAACAAAATCACACTTTTCTAGTTTTCATATCTTTTTCCAGTATTTTTCTTCCATACCATGGGATATATCAATTAATTTATTTTTTCTTGATCAAACTCACGATTTCGTTAAATTGCACACACATTAGATAAAAAAAATGTAAATAATAAATTAAAAAAACATATATTTTCTAAATTTTAATAAATATTTATAGAGAAAATATATTGAGATAAATCAGGAATTACATTTATTATTGTAAATAATATTATTAAAACAAATCAAAGTAAACAAAATCGCACATCTTTTATCATTTTAGTTGCATTGTTTTAATAACATTATTACTTTTTTCATCTATATCCTCCAGATTTTTCTCCTCTTAAATTGGATTTTTCTTTGATTTAATGCATCTGTTATTGCCAATGAGGATCTTTTTGAATTGGACATACATTAAATAACAATAATCATAATTTAATAGCTAGAATTTTGATAATTTTAATCTGTCATAATCTGATAATAAGTTAAAATACACCTTTGAGCGCAATGGTGTTTCTGAAAGGTGACAACAATGTACATCATGAAGTTGTCGAGGAAGCTTAGCTCAGAGGAGTTAAGCATGGAAAAGATTTTTATTAGCTTATTAGTTTAAGTGACAGTATTATTATACATTAAGTAGTTTAAGTGAGAGTATTAAGAATTGTATTAACTATAGTGTAAGTGATGTAAGATGTAGTTAATCGACGACATCTATGAAACACCTTCGATTTCTTCCATTTACCCGTGCAACTTGGTCCTTCATCCAAAACAACACCAAAAACTACTAACAAAATAATATAGAGAAAAAACTAAATTGAGATAATTTAAGAAATTATAAGTAACATGAATCTTTTGAGTACGTGTATCACTGTAAATGTAATTATTTGTTTTCCTTGAGTTAATTGTAACGTTATTAGTTAAATACATTGTTCTCTCTATCTGTTTACAGTCTATTCTTTTTCAAAATTGGATATTTCAAAATCTTATTTCTGTTATTTTATGTTATTTCCACTAACGTTTCCTTTGAATTGCTCTCACATTCAATATAAAATGTTCAAAAAATATGTTATAAATATTAATAAATATTACATTTAATGTAGAAAATTAAATTGACCATTTAACATACAATTACGTTTCCCAAAGGTATAAAGTATATTTTCAAATTTCTATTTTATGTAGTGTTCATGCTTCTTAAATTTTTAATGTTTTTAGACAAATACCGAATGATATTTTTCGGAATGATAGTAATAGAAGTTCTTTAATATTTCTTTAATAATAGTAATGAAAAGATACTTTAAATTCCTAAAGAAATGTAAGGAATCACTGTAAACATTTTCACTAAAAAACTTATAACTTCTTTGTATGTCATAAATTGATAACATCAATAACATGTGTCCCTTTAATTATAAAATTGGAAACGTAATTATGAAAAATAAATAAATCAATTTATACAGCTTTTCTGATATTAATTGCATCGTTTTTAGTTGCCTGATTACTTTTTTCTGTCTCCGCTTTTTTTCATCTCTAAAATTGGATATTTCAATTAAGTTTTTTATCTCTCTTTTTCTCTGTATTTTTTTTTTCTTATTGCAACTCACGTTTTCTTTGAATTGGACACACTAATTGCGTACATAAAGCAAATTCTATTTATGCAATGGAAACCAATTACGTCTATTTTCGGATTTGGGGGGATGTCCGAGACGCGACGCAGGCCACGGTCGGAAATCAGATACGAAACCCAAATTGGATCATAGAAAATTAGGACTCGAGATTCCATCTGGATAATGGCTCCACTCTTCGCGAACGAACGAATATCTAAACGTATTTCGGAATGACGATTAAATTTGATGCTCATGGAATTTCCGTTTTCCGACGAGGCGGGAGGGTTGGATGGGAGGTTTGAAATTTAAATATGTTCTTTTTAAAATATAAAGAATTGCTTGTTTTTGACGAAATTAAAAGGTCGCTTCCGCTCGTTTCATTATGAGAGGGACGAGAGATTTTTAATATTGGCCAAGTTTGAACAACTCTACAAACATGCATTCATTTTTTAATAAGACTGTTTTATTTCTCTCTCCCACCAACATATTTTTTTTCTATATAATACAGGCAAACTTTGTAGTTACCATCATTGTAACTAAGCTTACATAACTAGAAATAATTAATTAATTGTATGTATTATAATTAGAAAATACTGCAATACCTTGCATAATGCGGCTTTTAGCAGTCCGAATTCATTATAGTAGGGTTTGAAAATTTGAAAAAAACTAAAATTTACTTAAGCAACGTAAATGCACACATTATTTGTTTACAAAAACAATCGAACTTTTCCCTTTATGCAATCAAGTCTATTTGATTCAAAATATTTTTTTGTTTTTCGATTGGTCCAGTTTCAAACAGTCCTATATATTGAAGAAAAAGAATAATGTACAAGACTTATGTAATAAATAATTAGCAATGATCCTGCTTCAATCAGTCCGGATTCACTACAGTGAATTTCAGAAAATGTCAAAACAAACTAAAATTTAATTAATCAAAATTAGTATATAAATATATCTTCTTTTTTTCTCAAATTTGTTCCTCGAATAGTCAGGTTTCATTAATTGTGAATTAACTAACTAATTAACAAATCAAATTATTATTCATTAAGTATTGATTCCAGTCTAAAGCAGAGCCGTCTTGAGGAAGGGGTGTTACTCAGTTCATTCAAGTGTGAACATCGAGAAGGCTCTAAATACTTCAAAAACATGACCCTCATCAAATAAAGTAGACATATTTAACACGACTTTAGCCTTTCTCTCTACTTTTTCTATATTTTGAAAAATAAACGAGAATCTTAGGTCTTTACATTTAGATAAATGTACACTAAAAGATTCGTAGTTTATAAAAAAAATTGTTTGAACAATTTGAAATATTCCTTTACAGCAATAACTCGAATAGTGCGGATATTCGGTTATGTCAATATCCCGAACAAATCGAAGAACTAAATACATGTAAAATATTTTTTATTTTTCTCAATAAAAATTTAATTTCTTTATGGAATTTTTATAGTGAACTATATAATCCGATCCGGACTGATTCAAGCCGCACTTTATTTTTTTTACATTTTGATGGTTAGTTATCAAAGAATATAGAACATTTGATCAATGTTTCACATATAAAGGATACTATTTATGTGCTAGTTTATATGTCGATTATTTTCAGCAGAATGAAAGTGGAACAAAAGGATTCGAAGATAGAAAACATGAATCGATTTGTGCTCATGAAAGTAAAGCGGAGCATCGTAATTGCATATTGATATACTCCAAACAGAAGAAGAAAATATCACATTTTGATGCTGATTTAATGATCTACTAAAATGGGAATAATTATATTTAAGTCAATTAATATATTATTTATTAATAGAGTTATTATTTTTGTGTTTTAAATGTACTTATTTATTGAGGTAAATACATAAAAAAATAGTTTAATTAAAATGAATTTTCATAATCACAAGAATTTTGAAACAAATCTTTTTAATGGTAAAATTTATATTAAATAAATATACAGCAAAGAAAGTAATAAATAAAATAATAATTAATCAATTTTATTACTTTAATATTAATAAAATTCAAGTAAAAGTTACAATTGAATATCTTGAAAGGAAACCAAATAATTCAATGTAAGCATTCAATTTATATTCTGAAATATGTAAAATTTTAAAATAAAATTTAAAAAATCTTTTTTGAGACCACAAGTTCCAATTTCCACATTAAAATTACCTTGAGTTCTAATAAAAACTTGTCTGGGACACACAGATTCAATCAAACAGCCTTCTTTCTTTATTTATATAAAGTTTATATTTATTTAAACAGTAAAATTTAGAGACAACCTTTCCAGATGTAATTTAACGTCAATATTAATTTACGAAAAGGAAGGAAATAAAACATTTACGTAATACATCAAATAATTTAACATCATTAAATATGAGACCCGTGAGTATTCTGTTTAAAATTCATTTTAAGGACATCTTTTTTGGGTCAATTTATTAATCAATTTACAAATAAAAAATGTATGTAGTTTTTGAATTGTTTCTATTAATTTGCAATTATTTTGAAACCTAATTTTATTTTATCGAAATTTAGAATTGTACTTGTATTATTAATAAAGATATGCGACTATACAAAGATTCTAGTCGAAGAGCCTAAGGAGGATCATTAGTGCTCCATGGTATATTACGAACAGGCGAGTGCATGAGGAACTTCAAATGGAAACAGTAGAGGAAACAATTATGAGAAACAGTAGCCGATACCAAAATAGACTAGATAGACTAGCTGTCAATCTTCTGGAGAATAGTCTAACAATACAGCGACTGAAGCGACACAAACCAGATTCAACAAATTATTAATAAGTTAAAGATACTCGCCAATAGGCAATGACCAATTAAAATCATGTCAACTACCAGATCATTTACTGAATGTTCTTTTTATAGAACAGTCGTAAATAAGGACGATAAAAAACATCTCTGTATACTATTGTCCACACTATTTACATCAGGGCTCGAGAAACTGTTAATAGTTAATTATCGCAAAATATGTTTATTTACGGCGACGTTACTACTTTGATTTTAAAAAAGATAAAATTAATAACCCCACTTGGGGTCATTTACACCATTTTGCAAATTTACATCAAAATCGCAATAAAACATTACTAGTCATATTTTTTGAGAAAATTAGAAATTAGAAAAAACTTAGATTTAAATGCACAATGAAAGGTTGCGTAATATCCCACAGAGCACGCCCAACACTTAACAAACAAAACAAAAAAGAGTGAAAGGAAGAAAAAGCGTTTGCGGATTGATTTGTGAAATGGCGTGAGTGTTCCACTATTTTCTGTGGAGCAGCTTCTTCTTGTGCTCCCATTTTCGTTCATCTCCTTGTTTTTTGTTCTCCCATACTCTGTCTCTATCTCTCTCCATGTCTATTACTTTTTTTTTCTTTTTTTTCCTCCTTCCATCCATCCTCTCCACCTTTTTCGGGCGGGATGAATGCATGTACATCAACACATCGCACGGCAAGAATAAAACCTGGAGCACTTTGTATCTTTACTTCCAGTTATTTATACAACATCCGACATTATTCCCGAAATCCCAAGCAAACCCCATCCGCCTTCTTCTTCTTATTCTTCCGTGTATACACACAACCACCCCTCTCCCGCTCGCACCCCTTTCGTTAGACGCGCGCGAAGGAATATAAAAAAGGGCCGATCGATGGCCGGAGCCGCCGGAATTTGCCAAAATTATTTATCATTCCTAAAACCCCAATTACGACACGATCAATTAGACTCCATCCAGCCTTGTTGCATGCGATTAAACCATTAGCCGTTATTGAAATGACTGTTTATCGAAAACACCCCCGTTCTAATCGAATCGAATATGCATATTACATTCACCGGCGCCACCGCAATTTGCCACCTTACAATTCGTCGGTTCATACAATTCCCAGACCTTTCCCCCGCATTTCAAACACCCCTTCAATTCGGCGACGATGATGATGATGATGACGACTTCGGCTCCCTCGAAACCCATTATTATACGCGTTTCCGGTGCGGAAGTAAAATTCTTTATTGTGTTTCCGGTTCCCCCGTTTACGAGCGAAAGTTCACTTTGATTTCACTGCCGGCTTCAATCCCGGGCTTCGGAGTTATTGGGAAATCACGTAGTTTCAATCCGAACGATCCACGCTTCAACAACATGTATTTCCTGCTGCTATTTCCTTCTTCGATATTTCTATTTGCCCAAGAAAAACGAGTTCTATCCAACTCATATGCAGTCTTATAAACCTATACATTAACGTTGTTGTAAAATGTCTCTAATTTCAAAAAATATTGTGTTGCATCCACACTATGCGTGATACTAGTTAAGTTTTAATTGTAATTTGTACGCCTGATTAACAGTTATGCCTCATTTTAGTACATTGTGGATGTAATAATACATTTTTATATTCTATCACAAAGTAGTAAAGTAAAATTTTATGTATACATAAAAAAATCCACATATACAAAAGCTAATCTTTCCAAATTTATCACATATCAGAGAAATCAAATGAAATAGCTGCATTCGTGTTTTTTTTTATTAGAATATTTTTCATATTTCTAATGTTGAGATTATTTTAAAATGATATAATTTAGTTTATCTCAACCCTAAAAAAAATAATTTTGGTTAATTAATAAGAAAGTAATCGAGGTTTATTCATAGGCGTATTTTCATCTCCTTCAATTCATAAAAACTGTAACAGTAGATGTAATAACCTAGAGGTAAATAGTGAACTTTCCAATATTTGGTCATTAAAATTTGCGTTCCCTTAACTCAGCAAAATCTGGATATAATCTGCATATATCAAGTAATATTTTTTATAAGAATAGAAATATTACATTTTTATTCCTATTACTATCAGTGACTAAAAATAACTATTTTTTCTGTAAAGATATGAACTTATATAGTAGTTGTTCATTTTTGTACCTGCACCTGGTAGCAATCTCTATATTGGAAAATGCAAACAATGACCGCAAACTATGACTTGAAGTGTTTTTCTTTTAGGAAGAAACACCAGTAACTATGGACATATTATTACTTTCGCTATATTACTTTGAGTTCAAAAGCATTTTGGAATTTCACGTATAATCTGTATATGCAAAAATGAATTCGATAAATTCTCAACTTTATAGAATCAGCTATATTACTAAAGTAATATCAACCATGATAGAAATATGCATAATACAAATGTAGATTGTAATATATACTCTAATACCTCGTTAAACGTTTCCTTGATTAACGTTGATTTTATAAAACGCGATCTACTCGATACTCTAATTTAAATATATACTACAGTAGACCTCGTATAACGCGATGTACGAAATCGTGTTATACCAGAATGTTCCTTGTATAACACGGAATTCCCAGCGTTGTACGTGAATCGTGTTATTTAAAAAGTTGTCCCAATACTTTTGTATTAAGACGCGTATGTGTCTACTGTATATTATAAAGAAACTCGTTTTAACGCTGATTTGTTGTCTTAAAACGTTTCCAATATGAGGCACTGAACAAGGTATTGTCATGCGAGGCATATGCTTTTTTATAATTAAATAAACTAATAAGAGCTGACTTTTCCATGTTTCTAACAGACTGAAAAGAATTTCTGCATGCAAAGATATGAGTTCATAAGAATATGTTCAAAAATGCAGATCGTAAATTTTCATTGCATCAAAGAATAAAAGGATTTCTTTCAGGAAAATACGAATCCAAGTATGGACTTATATTCCTTAGAGTTTTTAAAGCATTTCAGTATGTCAAGAGTAATTTATATATAGAAAAACGCAAAAAAATAAATACTATTTTAAAATTAGTTTTTGATAACTATGAACAGAATTAATATTTAATTCATTTTTGTTAATTATTATTACTATTTCATTTCTTCGTCCTTCTTCTCGATTTGGTTATTGACATGACACTATGTCATATAAAGATACTTCATCAAAAACTTCTTTTTCAAATTTAGTTTTAGAGTATATAGCAATAATTTATAAAAAAAAAAATATTTTTACAACCCAATACAGCTTTACTTTTGACCAAAAGATGACTGAAGAAACCCATTGTTTCACTGGTTCTTGACTACGATGTTACTATTATATTTCAGAAACTATCGTATAGAAGGCGCAGCATATGATTATCATAAACATGTTTGACATGTACCCGATAGTGGGCACCAGTGGTCATTTGAAAGAGATCAATAGTCAACATTTGAATTGAAAGTGTAATAACTGATATATAACGATTATTAGTAAGTGTATACTTTGTGTTTTCTTTTTTTATTGTTTTTTTTTTAATTAACACGAAAACTACAACAGTTTTTATACATTTTATGATTACATAAGAAATGCGCATATATTGTGCATCTTTTTATATAACTACTGCTAAAAAATGTTTCCTAATAACTAAAATATTAAATTTTTATAAACTTTTATTTCTGTCTTCAAAATGTTCACTTTTATATAATTTTCTATTATTCACGATTGATCTTATTAACAAAAAAGGAAATTTATTGCATTGATTATTTCTTTCATGCAATAAACTATAAACTTTGGCATTCTTACAAATATTTTAGATCTAAAATACTAGTGAAATTGAATGTGTACAGAACAACTCCATACTATAAATTTTTTGATTTTAATAGTTAGATAAAATAATTTTTGATATAACAAATTTACTTGCACACTATTAAATTTTATAGATGTTTGTTTCTGCTATTATATGAACGTATGCAACATAAATCACTAAATTTTTGTAAACTCTTCTATAACGCGGCATTCTCATAAAGCAATTTCCTTACAACGCGGTACAATCATTTCGACAGCTATCCTAAAACGTGGTACTGTTATAAGTCGTATAACGCGGTACAAATTCATTCAATTTGTACTAATTATGAGTTTCTTATAATGCAGTTTCTACAGAACGCGGTACCAATTGCAAATTTAACTGCATAAATGTACATGAGATTTAAAAATGAGTAAGTTGCCTTTACTGGCCTTTACCAAGTACATACAGTTGCCTAAACGCATTCAAAATCTAAACACATGTGAAGTGCACGTAAATAAATTTGTTAATTATTATTAATTAAATAATGTCTGTTAATGTAACGTACGTATCAGCAAACTGCAACCAAACAGCAGCTGTTGCGGATTGGGGAGTAAATAATCAAATATGCTATGGTTCTTCAAATGCTGTACTAATCTATGATGTCTTTGTAAGTCTCTAACCTCTAAAAGCTGGAACGTTAATGTATATGTGATTTTGTAGGACAACAGAAGAGTTTTATTCACTTTACATGGTCACAAGGGAAGAGTGAACAGTGTGAGATGGATACGAGACTGTGACTATGAATCAGAATGTGTGTCTGTATCTGTTGATAATACTGTTATTGTTTGGAGCTTAAGTAATGGAAAGTGGTCTTCTGCAACACTTACAGGACATGAAGGCATTGTCAATGTTGTTGATGCTTTATACAAATCACCCGATATGAGTAATGCTGTTGTGGTTTCTGCTGGTGCAGATTCTAATATCATAATTTGGACTAGGCAAACTCTCAAAAGTAAACAGTCTGTGATTATAATATGTTAACTATTGTTAATTTGTTTTCCTTGTAGGTGAATTTGTATTATCTCAATCAATTAATCTTGGGTACAATATTTGTTTAACTTTGAGATTAGCAAAGCTTCCAAATTGTGATAAGTTGATAATGGCTACTTCGAATGATAATTCAAAAATTAATTTGTATTCTGAGATAGATGATAAATTTGAACATAAATCTACCCTTAAAGGTCATGAAGATTGGGTCAGAGGTTTAGATTTTAAAATTATTGGTAAGATAAAAATCATCTATAATAATGTTCCTGCAATCATTATTTTATCTTAGAAAATGATGGTCTACTATTGGCGTCTTCGTCTCAGGATAACTTCATTCGAATTTGGAAGTTCACGTTAGCAGCAAAACATAGCAAGAAAACGGAAAATGATTATTTTACGCTTAACGAATTCGAAGTTGCCAACGGGAAATATATTATTGATTTAGAAACGATTTTGGCTGGTCACGAAGGATGGATATACTCGGTTAATTGGAGTCAAAATGAAGAGAAATTATTATCTGCTTCTTTGGATAAATCTATGATCATTTGGGAGCTGAACAAAGAAGCGAATCTTTGGCTTGAAAACGTGAGGGTTGGTGAAGTCGGCGGAAATACTTTAGGTTTCTATGGAGGAATGTTCAGCAAGGATGGTAAAGCGATTATGGGTCATGGTTATCATGGTTCTTTCCACCTCTGGTTGCTGGATGAAGATACGAACAGCTGGACACCACAGGTTACAGCTGGAGGACACTTTAATGAAGTTGTTGATCTTTCTTGGGATCCTTTGGGTTCATACGTGATAAGTGCTTCTTACGATCAAACGACTAGGATACACGCGCCTTGGCAGAAAGATGAAATAGTAATAAAAATCGATTTATTTCAATAGTTACTTTGTTGATTGAAATAATTCTACATTTTAGGTGACTTGGCACGAAATTGCGAGACCACAAGTACACGGTTACGATATGAGCTGTTTAGCTATTTTAGGACGATATTCGTTTGCATCTGGAGCGGAAGAGAAAATCGTTAGGATCTTCCAAGCTCCTGAGAACTTTGTAGAAAATTTTAATAGAATTTGTCGATTGGATGAAACACATAGTGAATGTAAGTATCAAATATTTAAATAATTAAACAATCACCAAGGGATTGCGAAAAAAATGAAAAACGAAAGATTTGTACGATCGGATAACATATACCTTACTGACTGACGTTGCTTTTGTTAGCTAACGCTAGTAGTGATATGCATATCGCATTCGACTATATTATTATATTATAGAAAGGATTTCAGATAAGGCACCAAAAGGAGCATCGGTTCCGTCTTTGGGATTATCCAACAAAGCTGTTTTCGAGAATGATAACGCAGATAAAGCAACGGTAAAGAGCAAGAAAGATGTATATCCAGAGGAATCCCATTTCACTGCCATCGAAATGCAAGGTTTGCTCATTTTTTTTTTGCTTTCTTTCAGAAAGAATGTGTAACACTTATTTTTAGAACCACCCACGGAAGAGACTTTACTTCAGAACACGCTTTGGCCTGAAACCCAGAAGCTTTACGGTCACGGATACGAAATATTCTCTTTGGCTTCTTCACCAGATGGAAAACTATTAGCGACCGGTTGTAAAGCTTCAACCAAAGAGCACGCAACCATTCTGTTATGGTAATACCATTATGGCAATACAAGTTACAAACATTAATTTATTGTTTTAGGGATACACAAAATTGGAGTATAGTGCAGAAGTTTGTTATGCACACGTTGACCGTAACGCAGATTTCCTTTTCGCCGGACTCTACCAAAATCCTCTTAGTTTCCAGAGACCGTCGCTGGTCCTTGTTTTCACGTTCTTCTGAAACAGAAAGCTTTCAATTTGAAGGAACCACCGATAAGAAAACTGGTATACACTCAAGAATCATTTGGTGTTGCAATTGGACTCACGACTCCAAGTTCTTCGCGACTGGATCACGTGATGGTAAACTTGTGGTATGGACTAAGAATTCAGAATTACCAATGTCCGCTTTGGGACAGTACGAGGCAGCCTCTGAAGTACTTACCTTAAAAACACAATCGATCACAGCTTTAGCGTTTGCTCCGCAAAAGATTGCTGATAAGTACATGCTGGCGGTGGGATTGGAAAGTGGTTGCATAATGATATACCATTGGGACAAGAGTGGTTTTAAGGAACTCGTGAATATGAGTCAAACGTAAGATGATTGTTTTCATGGTTATTTTGTCAGTTATTTACTTATATTTTTAATAGATTCGCGCATCATCTTACGGTGAAGAGGTTAGCTTTCAGGCCAATCTTGGGAAAGGCTGGATTCGAGTTGGATGAAGACGACATACAGTTGGCTAGTTGCAGTTCCGATTATTCCGTGAGAATCTATGATATTTATTTATCAAAATTGGTCTACAGTGAAAGTTGATCATTTTTTTGTTAATATGAGTACAGCATTTTGTTGTTATTATCGATGTTTTAATTATTATTGATTTAATTTAAATGGAATAAAACTTATTTTTTAACGAAAAAAAATATATAATTAACTTGCAATATTGACTCTTCATTATTGTTTATAGTATATTATATCATTATCTTTAATTATGAATATTTAATTCATTTACAAATTTCATTTAATTTTTAATTAAATTTATGCAAAATAAAACTTATTTTTCAACGTACACATTTATTTTATTAATTTCTTGTATTATAACTAAGATTTTCCGAGAAGTTGAATGATTTTTATAATCCCGACACACGGATATAAAAAAAAAACTTATATTGACTATAAAGACGAGTTCGAGCAACTTTGTTATAGAGTTTTTGCTGACTTATAAACCATACTTCAGACAACTGTTCTTTCGCGACCCGATTATCGAGAAATTCCGGGATTTTACAAACTTTCCATGCCAATTCTCTGGATTAAAGAGATGTCCGAGAATAGCACTATAAATCACCATACATATTTATTTTAAAATAATGTTTGAATTTGTCAACATAATTGGTTGGGATGAAGAAAAGAAATAGTCTCAATTAGATTTTTCATAGTATTTATTAAACATATATATGATACACACATTTTATAGAGAGATAATATAATAGATGTGCAGTTTAAGGTGCATCAATATATGTTATATATATATATTTGTATATGTATACAACATTAATATGTAACGATTAATTATTATTATTAATTAATTAACTAATCATCGGTTAAACCTAACAAAATATCGTCTAAAATTTTGCAATGGAAGCGCTTGTCTGGAGTTTTCTCTATGAATCGTTACATAAAGTCCCTGTATTCATTAATATATAGATTTTAACCTAAATAGCATTACTATTCAACCGAAGATACAGAAATCATCCACATTAAATTTCTTCATGTAAAGCGATTACTTTAATCGAGCTTTTTTTGTGAATTCAGACAAGCGCTGCAATTGATTTGCTAAACCGAAACTTATATATCAATCTTCATTAATTGGTCGTGTGCAGTAATAATTCATATAAGACCTCTAGGGTTCACCAATACAATATAATTACGCTAAAACTTAACGAACATAGTTTTAACATAGTTCTTGCACATTCAGAGATTACATTTCTAATAAATCGCTAATTATTCATAATAATTACTTATATAACATCCATTAAACATTTCATCATTATTCCTCGGTATATATCCATATACTTAATCAATTCCATAAACACAACAATAGATTTTTATATGTAATATAATTTTTTTATCAATATAGAACAACGAAATCAATAACACAAATTCGTTTAAATGCATTTAAGCCGCTCCGTTTAAGAAATTTTAATAATGTTCCCTCAAATTGTTTTCCAATCACAGTGATTTTTTAAATCTCTCTTTCAATTCAATTTGTTTTTTTAAGTGAGTATTCCAAATATCAAATGAAAAGGATGTTTAATTTTTAGTTTAAAATACAAATTAAAGCCGACGAATGTTTACTTAAATCTAAGTGCCTAAATCTTAAGTACTTAAATACAGGGGACGTGCTTATATGTTGTTTGTTTTGTTTACTTCATTTCCTTTTGTTATTATTTTTTTTTCATCACATTTAGTTTAGGATATAAACGCTAACATTTACAAAAATAGGTCAATTCCAAGCTATATAATATACTATATAATTTGTTTCAGATATATATTTTTTTTATGTATATATGGTTATGTATATAAGTTTATTTACGTACAAATAGAGGTCTGCTATTCGAGGAGATGTAGAGGTTTTTGTTCTTGTAAAATGTGTTTTTCCATGTAAACTTCTCGACGTTCTCGCTAATAGTGTAAATGGATGAAATGCGAAGTCCGCTTTTGCCTGGGATGATTTTGAAGTTGGGAGCGGTGTCTTCGCTGGAAGAGGAGGAGTTCAGGAGGAGAGGTCGTTTCTGGGAGTCGGAACGGAAGGTGCGCTGGAAAAAGTTGGAGACGTGCTTCGGCGTGGTTAATCTTATGGAGAGCGGTCTTTTGGTTGAAGAGAACGGCGCCTTCATGGCAAACTTCTTCGAATCGCTGTGCAGATGATTGATGAAGATGTTGTTGATGTTGTTCAAATTGTTTTGCTTTGCCAGGAACGCGTTGTTCTTAAACGAGTTGATGTTGTTGTAGTAGTAGTTGAAGGCGGGAGCAGGGGATGTCTTCTTTACGCCGTTGCCGATGCTGTTGTTATTGTTCTTGATCTTGTTGTAGGCCTGGCTTGGATAATAGATTTTGTCCAGGAGCGGCTTGGCGCAGGGACACAGATGGTTCACTTGACAAGCTGCTTCGGAGTGGTGTCACACCTCCTGCAAGAACTTCACGGGACAGACGCCCTGGCGGTTATCCCCTGACCTAATCATCACCATCCCATCTAATTCTTCACCAATCTGGATGACAATTTGGTCGCGCAGCAGCATCAAACCGTTATCGCCATCGGAAACTTGTAGATTATGAGTAACCTTAAGAATGAAAATTGAATGCATTAACAAAGAAGGTAACAGGTTTAAACTCAAATATACCTGAAGAGGTTTCTCGCCTGGCGATAGCTTCGAACAGTACTTTGATGGAAAGTAACCGACTCTTCCTAAACATTTACCCTTCCACCAATCGGGATCAGAGGTATCGATCACTGTGACCTTGTACCCAGCCTTCAAATCAAGCTCATCCTGATGGCGAGACTTAAAGTTGTACAACACCACATACAGGTTGGTTGGTAAGAGACGATGCGGCTTCTGCAAAAACCATAAATAAATAGGATTGCTCTAAAAGAATAATAAAAATGTTTACTTTTCCACCGACTGGACTCGGACAGGGCGAAGTGCTGGCCGACGATGGGCTCTTTTCGTTGTCATCAGGAAGTTCCACTGAAGACATTCTTATATTTTTAGCCGACAAAAGCCGCCTGTTATGCACGGGGCTCGATGGAGCTGCCGGAAAAACACATTTCGTTTTGTATTTAACCTCATCGTGTGCGTATGGCATCTTTTTATATTTATATTTCTAAATTATTTTTTTATTTTATTTTTTGGTGGTTTAGGCATACGATTGCAATTTGAAACTTGAAGAATTAGTGCGAGAAAAACTGCATACTTGAGTTAGCTTTGTGGGAGCTTCGTGCTACCAAGTTGCTGTGAATAGGCCTTACGGGAACCGAAACTGTTGGAAATCATGCAGAATGAGTTAGAGAACTTTCATATAACGTAACACAGATGTAGTATAGTCAAGAGATTTGCTAAGTCGTAACAGTGCGTGCAAAGTAAGATCGCTAAGAGTTAATCAAGAAGTAAAGAAACAAAATGTTTGTAGAAGAAGAAGTAGAAATAATAGAAGAAGCATGCAGGCAATGTTTCCATACATTGGATTCTGGATGAAGAGCTTTGATTGGAATGGGGATCGCTTGTGGCTGCGGCCCCGTGGTGTTTCCTCCTCTGGACATGCTCCGTGCTCTCCGGAGAGTCAAGCGACAAGCTTTTCATCCTCAGGTTGAGCTTCTGGCGTCTGGGCGAGTGAGGGGCTAAATCATGAAAATCAACGGTTCTTTAAATCCACCCCTCCGAGCCAACAACTAAGAGACAAACCCTGCACATTCACGATAACAAAAAGCTCTCAAATTTCAATTCACAACAAACCACTTTATTCTCACACTTTCTCACACAACGCGTCCACAACAAACATTTAACCACATCAGCAGAACATAAAACAAACAAACAAATTAAAAGTATAAAACAAACATGCGGTTTTGTTCAGTGCACACAACAACAAACAACAACAACTTATTGGATCTTGTTGTCAATTGAAATACCGCTGGTGGGTGCTGCTTTCTATTTTCAGGTGAGGAGTTTCACTAACAAAATTTAGGTCTATGCCATAAAAGGAAATGTATATATTCAAACTAAAGACGATCCGAATTTTCGACTGTACCCATTTATCCGGAGAATATCAAAAATTCGGATTTTTTTTTGTCTACTTTTTAAGGGGGTGAGGGGCTGGTCTAATCCGGCTATACAGACCGACGTTGTTGGCCCCAAAGTGGGTATTAAAATTGACAGCACTTGACGAATTCCTCATGCGAGACCCTAGCAGGGAAACAGATCGGTTACACATAAATACATCCAGTATAAAAATAAAAATTGATCGCACACAATGAAACTCAACTAAAGGGATGACAACACTCGCAAACGCAATCAGATTAAAAACAATAAAATACAAACAAACAAACAAAGAATTAATGGTTGTAGCGCAAAACATGTTCAGTTGAAAAGCGAAAGGAAAAGAAAAAACACACTCTAATAGTATATTTGGAATTTCGGAGTAAGTATGATGGTCCACGTGTCTGTTAGTATATCTTTGTTTATGTTTAATTGGAGTTTTCTGGGGGGCTGGAGGTTTATTTTTGTTTTTTTTTTTGTGGTTTTCACTCTTGGGTATTGTCAAAACTTACTTTGTCGCGCGAGTTTATAGGGCACAAAGTAATCTATTCCCTTCCACTACCCCTTCTTAAAATTAGATTAATTAGTTACTTCCAAGAAACGATTTCTCTTCATTTGTCATGGGTCATGGGAAGACTGTGAAGTCATTTGTCCTTAGCGAATATCTTACCCACCATAATTATAATTATATTTTATAAATACCTAGCATAGTGCGGATTCACTAAAGCCCGGTTTGAAAATTTCATAACAAAGTAATTGTTTCATATAAACATAAATTATAACAATATTTTACACAAAATGTTACTTTTTTTGTGTTGAAGTCCGCGATTAGTCCGTGATATTGGCGAAAATGATTATGCGAGGAGGTATATAAATCTGATTATCAATTTTAACATCTTCTAGTTAGTTTGAAATAAAAAGTTAGTTAAGGAAACAACCCCGTTTCAACTTATTTTATATTTTTTTGTATACTTTCATAAATATATATATATTATTTTTCATTAATTATCACAGGTTCGTTCAACAATCGCGTTCTCTTCATATTCTTATTATTTTTTTTTTACACAAACCAACAGAAACAATTTTTTTTAAATAATAGAAATAATCATTTTTCAACAATCTCAACAAACACATATTTGTAGGCAATTCGATTAATAATATTTTGGTGCAGGGAAATCTCGTTACAAAATGTAATTGAAATTACACTTACTTGGTAACTTTTTATTTTATTGTTTTGTAAGCTTGATTTAAAATACGTAAGTATAGTTACTTGGCAAATATCGCGTATAATGTAAACGACTTTAATAACATCTATTAACATAATTCATTTCATTTGATTTAAGGAAAATAACAATCTTTAGGACATTAAGAATTAAGCTTGAAAGTCAAAAAATACGTCCAATTAAAAATAAATAACAATGTTTTATGTTTGAAGAAAAAGGGATCCAGCGAAAAGTTTCTGTCTTAGTTTTCTAGTATCGCCAATTTAAAAACAACTTCATGGGCCCACTGCCATCGTATGTGTATTGTTAAGATTTTAGGAAGTGATGAACAAAGTCAATCAACACTTTATTATTTGAAAAACTTGAACAAATTTTCTAATTTATAAAATTTAAATTTGGGGTCACGAGAAAAGTTTTAATCTTTGTTTTGAAGTGTCGTCAATTTAAAAACAACTTGTTCTTTGCATCTAATGGGTCCACTAAGATTCTGTGCGTACGCATTATATTAATATTTTAGGCAGTGGTATAACAAGAAATCATCCACTTCTCGTGAACAATTTGTTCTTTGCATCATATGGGCCCACTTAAAACGTGGGCCTGTATATAGTGCACCCTCTACACTCCGATTGCTACGCAACTGGTTTTAGGGTATTTCAGTAAAAATGTCAATTGTGACTTCACCGTGTGTTGATTTTGTTCTATCCAACCATTCTCCAAACGTAATAAAATAAGTAGAATTCGTTTTGAAACACAAATTAAATTATTTGAAAAATGAAGCCTTTTGATTGTTCCATCAATTTCATAATGAACCAAATAGTAGTACTTACTATATTTGTATCTTTAAACGAATCTGGTATTTTCTACACTGTGTTTGGTATGAAACAAAAATTTGTAATAATCATATTTAAAAACTGCCGAGAGAAAGACTTTCAAATTAGTTTTTGGTCCATTCTCAAAAACAATCTATACTATAAATGTTGTATTTAAATATAATGTTCATGTTCTTCATCGCTTATGTTTACTTTAGTTCATAGTCACCAGACCTACTATCACTGGCGTCTCTTCATTAAAACTTAACAACAAAATATGTATTCTTGAATCCTAATTTCAATACTTTCTGTGGGCCCCACACATTTTAATGGTCCCCAAAAATTCTTGCCCTTAAGACCTATACCTAATAGATAAGATGATCCTGTCATAGTTGTTTGTTTTTAGCTTCCTATGATTGTTAATGGTAGAAGTTCGTAACGCCCAAAAACTCATTATCCGCGCAATTTAACTTAATTCTCATTAGTTTATAGTTTAATGAAGACGTTAATAGATATTTAGAAAGTTCAATTGTGTTGATAAATAGTTTGCATCGAGATTTCACTGAACACATGGGTATATACTCTTCCGGAAGGTGAGAGATAACAACAATAGTAAAAGTAGTAGGAGGAAATAGTAGTTTTTTTTTTCATAGTTTTCGGTGAATCGATTATTTTTTGGATTTGGATCCCTTCTTGAGGGTGCCCGAGGATTTGCCCTTGGAGGGCGAGGGCGATGGGGGCGGCGGCGTTGGCGGCAGCGACTCCTCGATGCCGCCGCCGTTGCCGCCATTCTCGAACTGTGGCCCTAGCATCAAGGGCTGACCGAAAGGGCGAGTGCCGGAGGCGTCCGTCGATTTCCTCTCTACAAACAAGGACAACTCGCACTTTAATCCCACCCGAAATCTGTCCTCGCGATTCTTTCATTTCTTCTTTTTTTTGCAACTTCAATCACAAATTCAAATTTCGCACACTCGCAACTCAATTAGTAGGCACTTCACGCGGCTCCCGACATTAGGGAAAATTTTTCAAAAAAAAAAATCAAAAAGGAAAATCATAAAAAAAATAATGAGCAAATAATAAAAATTGTTGAGTTCTACTCGTTCGCTCCATCTCTCTTTGTATATAATTTCTGTTTCATCCCAAAATCAAAACTAAAATAAACAACAAAACAAAAAACGCAACTCAAATGTATGTGTGTACGTGTTACATAAACATCTTTAAAAACAAAAGAGAAATAGGAAGGGCAAGAAAAGATGCATTAATGACGACTAATCTAAAAACAAGAGCGATCGAGTAAAACGAAAGAAAAAAAAATAGTAAGTGAAAAACAACAAATAAGTTACTATGTACACAAGCTAAGCTAAATTCCTAATAATCATTAATACGTGAACAGTTTTGAACGTGTTTAGTGTTTCATTCGATTCACATGGAAAGGAAAAAGAGATGGTCAAAATTAAGAAGAAATTTGTAAATAATACTTGGCACAAAACACGGATTAAAAAAATAGATATATAAGACACAAATCGTTTTGCGACCGCCTAATTGCATTTTCACTTAATTATATTTTCTTTCTTTATAAAATTGTCTTTGATCTTGATTAAGTTCTTAATTAATTTTAATCGAATTTGCAATTATGCGGTGCCTACGAGGAACAATATTTAAAAAAGAGACATCAAACACATTTACGAAAACGAACACTGATGAGCAAAATATAAAATACAAAACCCAGTTAAAAAAAAGAACTTAAATAAAAATATATACTAAAGGATTTTTTTTTGTACTTGGATTACTGCATTTACTTGAAAAGATACTACAATTCTTTTAGTAATTAGAATCCAATGTATTTTCAAATATTTTAATTTAATGGGTTAAATTTTGGGTTTTTTATGAATATAAAAATTAGATTTTATATATAACAAATGTTTTAGAATAAGTTATATAAATAATTACATTTATTCGGAATTATTATGAAAACCAGATGATTATTTAACGAATGTAGAAAGGACAAGACAATGAAATTGAGAATTAATTCAATAGATTTTTAATTTTCTTTAAACAAACCGAATTCGGTTTGGGAACTTTTTCAATCTCGTCGAAATTAAAGTTTATGCGCTAGTATTTTTTTCTTTCTTCTCTTTGTACGTTTACATTCGTTCGGATGAAATTAAATTTAAATTGCACACTCGTAGAGATTTCCGCTGCGATTTCAGAAGAAGTAAACTTTCGTCTCACTAAACCAAAAAAAAATTAATTCAAGAGAGATTTACTTAATGGGACTCTGGACGTATCTCGATTTGATGCTTGAGATAGAGAAGATTAATGTGATCTCCGAATTACAATAGCTCAACGCCAATGAATGCGAGAATTTCCATCTGATTTTCTTAATTATTTTATAATGTACGTTTTATATCATTTTCGTTTCGGTTTTAATCAATTAATTTATTATGTGGAAAAGTTGTTATTGTTTTTTTATAAATTAATGAAATTTAAAAAAAAAATAGGAACATAACGTAAAAATGTAAGAGTAAATCTGAAGACATTGAGGGTCGAATGTTAATGTTACTAATTTCAGTTTTTATAGTTTTTTTTTATTCACTTTTGTATGAAATACATTTGAATATTTGTTATGTTTTTTATAATCAGAACATATTAAAAACATCTTTGTAAAATTTCGAAAACCGGTTTTTAAATTGAAAATTAATACCGGTTTCTGGGTACTAAAATTAATATGTAAAACAATATTCATTTATTTACAGCTAACTTTAATATTTTTCCATGAAATCGTATAAAAATAATGTAAGAAACATAAGAAATGATAACAAATCTGAAGACATTGAGAACCAAATTTTATTATTATTAATTTCAGTTTTTATAGTTCTTTTCATTGTTAATTTAAGTATAAGAAATGATAACAAATCTGAAGACATTGAGAACCAAATTTTATTATTATTAATTTCAGTTTTTATAGTTCTTTTCATTCAGTTTTGTGTGGAATATATTTTTGTAAAATTGTCTATTTAATATTGTAGTATCTTTTCAATTGAATGCACTGGATGTTATGGTTGAAAGTATGAGTTTATTGGGATTATCTAGTGGAGGGTTAAAAGAAATAAGAAACTAAACGCAATTAAAGGTATATAACCAGGATCTAACTGAGGGTTAAACTAAATGGGAAAAAAATAAATAAAACGAAAACTAATTTGGCTATGCGTTAAGCGCGTACTTTCAGGCAGAGAGATGGAACGATGACCCGGGGATCCATGCCTAGACCGGGACCCGAACCCAGTCAAACTTTTCATCCCGGCGAAAATCCTGCGCCTCATTGAGCTCTCTGACCCGCTAGGACCTTGCGACGTCCTACGATCTGCAGTTACATAATTAAACAATAATCTTTTTAATGAACTAATAAATACGAAACAAACCAAAAAAATAAATAAACAATATATTTTAACAAACAAAAAAATAATAATATGCATACAAACACACTAATAAAACAGATGTTAATCAAAACCAAATCACAACAAACACAAATAATATTAGTGAGTTGAAATACAAATAAGCAGGCGGATGTTGCTGTTACATGAGTTTTTTAAATGTTTTTTTTTGTTGGTATAAAGTATTGTTATACCATTGTTATGATTCCAAATATTATGCTTCCGCATACTTACCTATTCGCTCGGATTCGCGGGGAATTTTTTTAATTAAGAGCCGTAATTGAAATAAATAAAACGCGCACTTTTAATTACTGGAGATTTCATTGCCCGAAGCGTGGATTGGTCTTTTCTCAATTTTTTTTTAACTCCTTTGCTTTTCTCGTTTCGTTTCAAAACGTTACGATTAATTAATCCCCCAGAATGCACGAAGGATTTGAGGATGGATGGAATCGAGGAATGAATTTCATTTTGCTTGTGGTTTGTGTCTCTTGAGTTATTTCTTCGAGTGGACAGAGAGTGAAAGAGTTGAAAATTAAAATAAAGTTCGTAATAAAACATGCCATCTACTCATCACACGCAAAACTTAAAGGTATTTACTATAATTCTTTCAATACATACACTAACTAATAATGGCTTTTGGTGTACAGCCTTGACCAACTGGGATTGTTTATCCAATGCTTTCGGAATGATGGAAATGTTTATGACGTGCCGTTTAGGGTTTCATTGATGGTGTGCCATCAATCTTAGCCGGAGGAAAACTTGTTATCTCTCGGAGTGCCGGATAAAAAATACGTCGGGGAAAGAGAGCCTCTCCAGTTTCGCGCCTAATGGCATGGCGTAATTTTAAATTTGCCATCATTAAAATTAATGATGTCCTGCGTTTTTTTTATTTACTTTTTTTCATTCGTCCTTTATTCACCTTTTTATTTATTTTAATGTATTACAACCTTCTTGGAAAATAAATCAAGTAAACAATGATCTTTATAACATAATGCTGCACCACTTACAGTACATAAATCATTTTTATAGGGTGAAAAAATGTAATATCTTCTAAACAGTTTGACAGATTTCGATAACATTTTGTACAAGTTCTTTTTATAACCCTAAAAATACTAATATTCAATAAGAATATTTATATCACTGAAGGTTTTTTTAATTTTATTTTCTACATCAAACGCATTATAACTTTTTTTGAGATAAAGAAATTTTGTACTTTTAATTAGAATAATATATTAATCATATAATAAAATAATATAATCTGAATCTTTTTATCAGCTGCTTTTACCTTTTTTACGTTGAATTTATTTGGGAATAAATCTCTCCTCTTAAAAATCAATTGTGCCATTGTACTTGTTTTTAATTGAATCTAAATATAATGTAAAACTAAAAAAATGTACTTGCTACGTACTATTAATTCACTTGTCATTCATAATCTGGGTGCAGCATTATATATTAAGGTTTAAATTGCTTATAATTTAATTTAAAGTTTTGATTGATTGCTTCAGCAGTATCTAATTTAGTGGCTTTCTTGTAGTAGATTAAAGGGATTTCAGGACTGCCGTATTCAGAAATTTTATTTCGCTTCTGCTGTAAGCTTTTAGAAGCTTTTTTGTACCGTAAATTTATTTTCGTGCAAACTAAATATACTTTTCTTCCTGTGCGGTATTCAATTTTTAATAAAGGCTCTCGCTTGGCACAAAGGGAAATGCACTTCGCCTGCTCCCTCCGCGAATCACAGTATATCGTTGCTCAAACCCGAAATGTACGTGTATATAAATATATACTACAATCGATATGTTATCCGAGCGAAAACGAGGCATATCATAGAGATTTCCATGTTCCATTCAGTGAGGTGGAAGGAGGAACCAAAAACACTCAACGCAAAATAATAACGTAGTAAGAAGGAGTAGAAGATGAAAATAATATTACAGTTTGTTAGAAGAAGTAGAAAGAGATGAATGTGGGTTGTTACACGAGCAATACCGCATCCTGAGACCCTATACCTGAGACGTTTTCAAGATTTGTTCCCTTAAGGGGGAAAAGAGAAGAAGACTCAGATCAAAGGACGGGTATTGTTCGCTGTTCGTGTGTTGTATATTTATAGATATGGTGTATAGCGGTTGTTAGTTTGTTAAAGTTGTTGTTGTTGTTTTTGTCGTATCGTGGATAGTAGAGGTATGCTGGGGACAAACCTGAGCTGGTTGAGCAGGGAGCAGGATTAACGACGCAGAGGTTGGAACCCTGCGGACGGGGCGGCTGGGCAGGACCTGCGAGCGGCCTCCGGTTCAGGCTCTGACCGGAACCGGAAGGCGTCGCGCCGCGATCAAGCGTTATGCCGACGGTAGGCGTCTCGATGCGCCCTTTGCTGTTCGATATCTCGCCCGCCTGCTTTAATACCTGGTATATCAGATCCACTTCCGGACTCTCTGTGTGTGCGCAGAAGACAGGTAACAGAATGAATATAAAAAAATCAAAGAGAAAAACAGCAGCAACAAAGAAAATTAATTTGAAATAATTGGAATAAAGAGGAAGAATACACGACGCAGATTGGAACGATCACCGAACGTTCATCCTCTTCTCCGGTAGTTCGATGATACAAGCTTTATTGTTGATAATGGTTGATGATGATCAAGGTCTACTCTTAAGCAAACATTTTGTATAGGGTAGTCAGCAATAACTTTACAATTTATATCCTTTGAATTTTGATTCTATTTTAATATACGTCAGCTTCATTTAACTTTTATAGTTATTTTAGTGTAATTAAATTTGACATTTGTTAATTTATTTGTGGTTCAGAGAAAAGGTTCAAAATTTTATCAAAAATCATAGTTTCTGTTACACTTATGATGATGAACAGAATGACATCCAAATTATGTAGGACATGAGTCTCAAATGCTTTGCCAGCTATAACAAAACGTTCTAACCTAATCAATAGCAGTTGCTGCGTCTAATGGATGGCAATATCGAGAAATGTAGATATTTTATTTCAATTAAATAATATTGAGTTAATCTTCAAATATATGATTAATTGGATAAATTATGATAATGCACAATCGTTGTTCTCTTCATAATTTAATTATCCTAAATGTTGTAAAGTTATTTTTTGTCCACCCTGTATGTTAAAATTATTTACTTATTACATCAGCCGGTTAAAACATTGCTTAAGTGTAGATCTCTATGATTGTTATGCATTTGTAAAAACCCCGTAAAACTCTTCACACTTTTTCAAATTGAAAAAACTCCAGAAGTATATTATACCTATGGCATTGGCAACAGCAACATGAGGCGGTTGCGGCGGTGACAAATGCGTTGTCCTGGCAACCTCCCGCACCGACAACTGCCGGTTCATCGTAGGCATACCAGAGTACCTCTCATCAATCCCTATACCTAGTTCACTTGATTCATATAAATATGGAAGCTAAACACTAATTTGAAGCAAAGGGTACGGTACTCACTTTCATCCTCAACGGTGCTGTCCGGAATTCGCGTCTCTATTTCGGACGTGGATTTCTGACGTCTGAGAAGTCTTGCTTTGGCCTGACACTTGGAGGCCTTCTCCTGGCAGTCCACGTGTACGTTCATCTTACAGATGCGACATTTCAGGCCTTGCCTGGTGTGCCCTGAAAGCATCGTTAAAACACAAGGATTATCCCAAGTCGCAACGCAAATATTTACATTAATATACAACGAAATTACCAATTAACGCAATTGCCGCGCTTCGGAAAAGTTTTCATGTTTATTCAGGATCCGGAATCCTCGCCGTTTTCTTACTAGAGATATATCATTTCAAATCAAACCCCCGTTTATTTAATTAATTAACTCGAACGCAATTTAATTGGAACGCGTTTAATTGACGAGACTCGATATCAATTAGAGTGCACGAATATTTAAACGAAACTCTGCTATACAATTAATTAAGACTGGCGATTAGTTTGAACCACTATTATAATCTGACATGAATAGGGGGTTTATCTAAATCACATCATCTTTATAGGTTATATAAACCAGCGTTTCTCAACTTATGGGTAGCTTACACACATACGTAAGGTCACGCGGAAAAATGGTTGAGAAATGTTAATCAAGACGTTAAGTTGACTGATATACTTATCAATTATAAAGTTTAACTCTAAATTTTCAATTGCCTAATTTTGGACCACATGATGACTGAATTGAATTTTGAACTCGAAGTGACAAAAAAATATAATTAATCATTATATAATATTGTATTTTATGTGATGAAACTAAAAAAAAACATATTATAGTGCTTTGGTTCAATCTAAAGAATTAATCGATTATGGCACATATATTGATTTTCAATAGTTTGAAGAATGATTTGCATCATTTTTATTTTTTTTGAAATATTTATAAATGTGGGTGGTCGAAATTCGACACGCTTTGCCCTATTTACTGAAAAAAATTGAGGATGTAGCTTTTAGCTGTAGCGCTGGAAGTTCCGCAACTTGTTAAAAGTTTCCATATAATAGGTGGACTGGATGAAGATTAATGCCACCCCGGAGGGAAGTATATACATCACACTTAGGATCACGAAAAGTCTCACCTCTGAGTACTTGCGAGCAGATGTCGCACGGGGTTATCTTCTTATAGGTGTACTCCTGGAAGTTGTGGGCGTCCGGATCGCCCTTCAGCAGCTCTCTGGTCGCCGCGGATCCGTTTTTCCTAAACAGAAATATGAACGGGTCAAGTGGATACGTTGCGAAACTCGTCTTCAGCAAGAGAGTCAAGTTCGCACACGCACACTACACACAATAATGTCGCAGCGGTCGAAAGAGATCTGGAAGAGGGTTTTAGAAAGGCCTACCTTGTTTTTTTTTGCAAGGGCTTGCATTTTTTATCTGAACGAGTTTTGAGGGTGCTCTAGAAGGGTGCTATCTTGGGATATGAATTGTGTGTGATGAAGCATTCGCAGGGTTTATTTTTTTCTCTGTTTTAATTTTTTTTTAAGTATGAGAGTGTGTATATTTACATGTGATTCGAGACACACGGAGACATGCCGTTTTAAGCTTAGTGCTTAAGGGTTGTAGTAATAATAATATATCATTACATAGATACACAAGTTAACCATGAAACAGTGTAGTGTGTAAGCTGCTCTAACATTTGCACTTGTATACAAATTAAAGTATTTATATACATGCACATTTTTTTGGATTAGTTCAGACTACACAGTACACCACTATTACCTCATCTGTATGATCGTGGATACCGCATGGTACATTTGGTTTTTTCTAGATGCAAACAAAAAGAAAAGTACATATAAAATGGTTAGTCTTGTTAGGGAAAACAATTTGTATGTTTAGTTTTGGAGGCTCTGTTAAGTTTTCAGTTGGTGAAAATACACGGACGCAAAACGGACAGCAAGAGTTTATGGTTTGAAATGGTTTTGATGCTAAGAAGGTGGAACGTGCTACACTCACTTTTCGGTTTCTGGTGGTGGCGTCTTCAAGCTCTTGAAGGCCTTCAGCCACTTTGTCTTCATGCTGCCTTGGGACGCATTTGACATTTTTCTTTCGCGTCCCGAATCGCCCGAATTATCCAATTTGTTAGAAAATAATTCTTTCTGCAAACAAAAGAAAACATACAATGCATAAAACTCTTCCAACATATTAATTATTATATATTACTATTAACGTAATACGCTAACTTAATCCAATACTAAATAATTCCATAAAACCGAATTAAAAGCAGGACTAATTAAAATAATGAACATATTGTACTGTATCGACGCATTTTTATGTCCTATGAACATATTATAAATTCATATCCTCATTAATGTTTTATTTTAATCCTACAGTCCCAAAGTGTACTCGAATCAAGAAATTATTAATTACTCTCTTAATTATCTTTAACTTAATTATTTATATGAAAGAATATTTTAGAATGAATGATTATAATTTTATATTAAAATATGGAATCAGTCCAAATGATATTTTGGTTTTTCTCTTAGGACTTTAAGTATATCTATAAACAATATTATAATCCACAGACTCTGATATTGAAATGTAATTGACAGATTTTTAGAGTTGGATGTTGGATTGTAATAGAGAGTTATATAACTAGAAGATGAAAAGTAGCTTGGACATTGTAAAAATATATGTTTTTCTATACTTGTACCTACAATTAATCAATTCGAAAAAGATGTTCTATGCATAGCATGTTAATTGATGGAACTGAATCATATTTTTAAATTTTCCATTATTATTTTTTGTTTGAAAATGACAGACTTTGAAAAGATGACATTGAATTATTTGACAAATTTTCAGAGTTTTATATTAAATTATAATTGACAGATTTTTAAAGTTTGACATTTATAAGTAACAGATTTTCCTACTGACATTGAATTGTAATTGACAGCTTTTCAAAGTTTGACATTTAATTGTAATATACAGATATATAAACGGAATGAAGTTGCGTGGGCACTGGAATCATATATATTCTATTGTTCTAGGTTATTCTTATATAAGTATATAGGTTAATATAAATATTGATTGATTGTAGCGTTAAAGAGATTTGTTGTTTTTTTTGCCGAATCAATAAGATCTAAACGTTGTGAGCATGTTGATAGATTGTAGCATAGAAGAGTTTTTCTGAAGACAACAACCATAATTTTAAATCAACATATTAATAAAATTACAAAAAATGTAGCTTAAGCAAAGTTAATTGTGTTTAAAGTTATATAATGACCGGGATAGCGCGTACGCAGTCCCGACTACCAAAAATTTCGCGCCCGAGTTATCCACATTAGGGATAATCGCAAAGGTCAGCCCAAACCGTAGTGCAATGGTAGGGGCCTCACCCTGGGGGAACTGCCTTGTTGATCACAGTAAACCCCTACGCCAGGTAAGTATGCTTTTTTCGGCAAAATTCTGATCAGCTAAACCCAAGCTATATACAATTGACTTGCTGAGAACTAATGAAAGGGACATCTACTGTAAGCAAAGAAAATCATAAACTATCTACTAAAGCAGCGATTCCCAACCTTTTTTCATTAACATTTCATTTCACTAGATCAGTGTTTCTCAAAATTTATGGTCCGCAACTTCAGCACTTCTATACTTAAAAAAATTGAAGGACCCCCGAAGAATGGGTATATGTAGAAAAATGTAGAAAACACATCGTTCAATCTATCAATGTTTTTTTGCCAAATCAATAAAATCTAAACGTTGGTGGCATGTTGATTGATTGTAGAATAGAAGAGTTTTTTTTGAATTCTAATTGACAGTTACATAACTGGAATATGCTTAGGAATTGCTTGTTCTTTGCAATAATATATATTCAACTATTCCAGTTTGTTCATATGATTTTTTTGTGAGAAACTTTTATCTATAAATTTCAATGTTCGTGTTTGAAAATTACAGATTTGACATAGAATTGTAATTAACAGTTATAAATATAAAAGATCTGCATGTTGCAGGAATTGCTAGGGCATTAAAAATATATTTATATTCTTGTGTTCCAGGTTATTAATATCTTTCTCAAAACCATTTTGATATTGCTGTTATGAGTTAAAAATACATTTGTATATTTTTGTTTTCATTTAAACAGCTTATTAGCTTATTGTATTTGCTGAATCAATATATAAGACTGTCTTGATAATCTGTTTGTCAGACACAATGATTATAAGATGATAAATCATAAGACGGGAGATTAACAAACTGAATATTAATGAGCGTGGCGTCCAGCAGAGACCCTACTGTAATTATAGATTTCCCATCTGTGGTTGAAAGCACTGTTAAACAGATTATATAAGCCCATTTCTCAAGGAAATGCAATACATCAAAATTGTTATTTCATTCTAAAACTCGATAAAATGTGGGACGCTTTTACAGTTCCTAAATGGATTTTATTATTTGAGACTGTCATATGCAATTTAGCTGCAAGAAATATGAAAGCAGAAAGAGAAATTACCGTAAGAAATGAGAAACTGATGAAATACTGAAAACTGAAATGAATGTTACGAGTATTTTCTAGGAGATGTTGAATATTGTTGGAAATGTGATAAATTATAGAGAATCAGATTACAATAAAATTATTGAAAATAGAAATGAAGTTGTCACTATGAAAATATTATGCTGATTGGTTTTTATGATTGCCTATAAACCGAATAATCGATTCTCCCTTTTGAGATAAAGAGATGACTAAATAACGTAAAAAATATATAATATGTTATGTTGTTTTGCATTATTATATAAAATCACATATATTTGTAGTAATTGTCATCTAAAAAATAATGTTTTATTAGTTTATATCTTTGTAATAATAAATATTGCGCTTTACCTGTTATTTTGTGTTATTTTGATCAATTTTAATATTGAAATAAATATTACAATTAATTTTGCAATATAATGAAAACACTGTCTAGTTTTTCTGCATTTTTTTTTTGTCCCAAACTTTATACACGGCTGCAATGAGTTCATCAGTGCTGGACGGGGTCTCTTTGTGTTGTAATGATCGAATGTTGTTAAAAAAAACCAAATCGAGAACATTGAAATCGGAGTTGTTTGGTGGTTGACAAATCATTCTTATGTTCTACCCATTTTCAGTACCAGCAGAACAACTTCCTCATCATCAACAATGCAATGTGCGGGCTTTTGAATACCATTCGAGGGAATTAATTTCTTTGTAATTGTTCGAATATAGACCTTTTGGGTAGTTTTTGCTATGAAAACCGTAATAATTAACCTTAAATAAATTGTCAGCAGGTAATAAACCAAACAAACAATTGTTAAAAAAATTTATAAAAACTAATTTGACAAATGTGAAACTTCAGGCGGCTACTAGAATCACTTCTTTCATGCTTAATTTATTATTTCAATAATCCAATAACAAATCAAAAAGGGGACACTTATTTTGGAACGAAAGGAGCATATAATCATGCTACATAAGTTTTATCTTATACAACTGTTTGTGTCTCTTGAATTAAAAATGAATCAAAGACAACCGAACGTACTCACATCATTCAATTCATTAACTAAATATAAATACTATATTTAATACTATATCATTTACTATATAATAAGCGCTTCGGTGTACCTTCTATATTTATATTACACCCGGATAGGTGTAAGACCCGGATAGGCCTGTCTTTCGGCTGCGACACACACGATTATAGTACGAGAGCGAATGGAACAAAATGCAACTAACATAATGAACAGGAGTTTGCTGGTGCAGGGCGTAGCACAATACAACACGGTTCCAGAGGAAATAAAAAGAGAAAATGACATGAAGAAGTTTAAAACAAAAATGATGGGTTGGATGCGGGGTCGCGGAAAGAAAATATAGAATATGGTAAACCAACAAGCCCGCTCAAAATACCGGTTCCAAGGAGCGTACCGAAAGAACCGAACCTGAGGGGCATACACATAAGGAAATAATAATAAAAATGTGTTAAAAATATGGTAAAAATTGTATATAAATAATTTAAAAAACTAGTACACTATGAATATAAAAACTATTAAATAATAATTTTGTTGACTATATTTGTGAAATTCATTAGTTCTTAATAACAGAAATATGTTGTATATATAAATAAAAGCTATTTATACATAACCATGCAAGTTTTATTTTAATTCTAGCAGAGATTAAGTCTTGGTTAAATTAAATACGATTAATAGGAAAACTTCGATTGAAAGTAGCCATTTGTAATAATTTATTTTTTGATATTTAAATTCTTAATATATTTTCAGCATAAAATTATAATTACTATGAGCCATAATTTTAAATCAACATTTTTAGAAAATATTAATAAAATTACAAAAAATGTAGTTAATTTTGTTTTAAGTTATATAATGACCGGGATAGCGCGTACGCAGTCCCGACTACCAAAAATTTCGCGCCCGAGTTATCCACATTAGGGATAATCGCAAAGGTCAGCCCAACCGTAGTGCAATGGTAGGGGCCTCACCCTGGGGGAACTGCCTTGTTGATCACAGTAAACCCCTACGCCAGGTAAGTATGCTTTTTTCGGCAAAATTCAGACCAGCTAAACCCAACCTATATACAATTGTTTTGTTGAGAACTAAGGAAAAGGACATCTACTGTTACAAAAAAAAATCATGAACTGTCTGCTAAAGCAGAGTTTCCCAACCTTTTTTCATTAGCGTACCCGTTGACATGTCATTTCCATAGATTGTATCCTTCATTTAAGAAATTTGGTAGCTTTAAATTATTAATATTTGTTTTCCAACATAATAACTTACTTTTTTCTGTACCCCTAAACAATCTATCGCGTACACCAAGTTGGGAATCGCTGCTATAATATATCAATTGCTATATTATAAATACTTGTATAAAAGCACATAATTTAAATAATATTTTTCTTCGATTTCATACTAAATTCAATAACCTATAATATTGTATAAATAATAATTTCGCATTGATATCAAAGTCATGTACCCCAAATAGTGTTAGTCCTGTACCCCAAATAATATTATTCCAGGCCTCCAAAGATAATAAAAATAAATAAACATTTTATTAAAATATAAGTCACATTAAAATTAGTAAGAAAAATGTGGAATGGAGAAAATATTCACTTATATAAAAGTGAATATTTTGTCCATTTTTTAATATTTGTTATTCATAATGTAGGCCAAGCGGCTATCAAGAAAAGTCTTTCAATTTCAATTCAATCTTAAAAAATCTTTATTATATGTAAGTGCAGATACAGTGGTATTTGTTACAAAGTCTTTCTGAACACTGTTTACTAAATATAAAATTGTTTTCAAACTGATAACTTTTGAAGTACGAGACTCTGTGCATTATTTAAATGAGTATTGATCTGAGTGCAGTTTTCGAAATCGCTCTAAAATTACTAATGCAATCTAGGCAGCATCATCGAATATCGTGTTATTATGCTGTAACCCAGTTAAATCAACATCAATATTTAGTTTTGGTGTTGAGCGAACACCACAATGTACTTTGTGATCGATCGCGTTTCTAATTATACTTTGATGTATATTTATCCCCTTATGCATATATAGACCGGTGCACCGAATCTGGTCTACGCAAGATATAGCTTTGTAGCGTCACTACAAAAGCACCGTGATCCAAATCTACAATCTTTTATTGCACTCAATGTAATACAACTACAACGCTGATCATAAATCTGCTAAGCAGATAAACGTGTATCAATATTTACTGCGCACATGGTTAGCAGGATAATAACAACAAGAGGGGAAATGCCGCAGAGTCAAGTACTTGGCAACACATGTAGTTTTCCATTCATCTTATTGTTATAGCTGCAATAAGCTGTTTGCGTGTTTACTTTCGCTTCATTCCAAGTTGGAAATTGAATATATAATTGAAAAAGGGTTGAATTTATGTTACTTTAACTAGATTTTATTAAATTATTGAAATGATTTATGATAGATACATTGAATGGGGTGCTCACCAAATGCGTCCTTAGGCTCACCCAACCCATGCTGTCTGTGTCTCAAGCAAAAAGCTTCAATTCCACCTGGGGTTTTATAGAGTTCGGTATAGGTGTTTCTTTATTATTTGCTTTAATTTTTCTCAACGGAAAATTGAAAGAAAATGGGGTTTTTGTTCACGTATCACAGGTTCGGTATCACACACGATTGATTGTTATATTCTCACGATGGAACTGATGAAATTTCGGTAGGTTTTTTTTGGATGAACTCGGGAACGTTCTGCGGGCCGCGTGACCTGGGGTAGGTCAAAACATTATTGATAATCGGCGACGCCCGCGCATCCAGAGCGTCGCGACGCGATTCCACCCGACGCCCATCCTCGACGGTACTCGTACTTCAATCTACGTTAAAGCCCCAATCAAATCCATACGCAAAATCAGTCATATTTTTCTATGCATAAAACAATGTACATGTACGTAAGACCCGTACGTAACGCACATTATTTCCAGCTTGAAGCAAAACTATATATAGCAATACTTCGTGTATTGTGAATTCGATCAATACGGATTCACTACAGTCCGGTTTGAATATTAGAAAACAAACGATTTTATTTTAATTGGGCAAAATAACAAATCAGTACACACAATTTGTTTTTTGTACAAAAATGATCAAAAAAACGATATAGTCAAGTTTATTTTGTATTATTTATTTTTAAGCGGTTTTAAAGGATCTTATTACCCGCACTATTCGAGGTATATTACGTGTCAATAACCCTTTATGAAAGTAGTTAATAAATAGAATTATTAATACATATTATTTATTTTATTTTTTTGTGTATTTTTGCTTTTTATGACTATTGCAATAAAATTTATTATTGTTATATATGTATATTTCCTTACGCTTAAAAAATACTCCTTTGATTTAATTAAAATGGAAACGTACATCAAACATGTTTATGAAATGTAATTTATGAATGTCACGTAGTGTACTTCTAACGGTTAGTGTTTGAAAGTTTATGTAAGTTCAAAAACACATACTATTACTCGTGATTTCTAATATAATTACTCCGAAATTGAATCAAGATGTTAATTTGAGTAATTAATACGTTTATGTTAAAAGGTTATTATATGTTTGTAATTAAAAGATTTATACCAAATTTTTTTGCAATACCTTACTACTAGATTTATGCTGTTTAATGTTCACCTAATACCTTACGCTAGATGTGAAACGATAAGATGTGAGGATATTCAATATTCAAAATTTAAAAAAAAGTTGCCTTGATAAAATGTTGATTATATCAAGATAAGTAGTCAAATTTGAAAAATAATTAAAGTCAAATATTTGAAAGGTAACATAAGTTTTTATTATCAAAAGAACACATTTGTTAATAACAATTTTATTCAAACTTTTTCTCAATTATTTCTCAGGAGAAGAATATCATTTATCAAAGGCGCTTGTTTCTTTTATCAAAGGTTACTGTATCAAATGTTCACTGCGTTTTATTGCGCATCTTTTAATACAAAAAAAATATTACGTAATATTAATCACTGAATGAGATTAGACACAAAATGTACTCCCTTCTTTTTATTGTCTTTAATCTAGTAAAAACATACTTAGTTTTGCATCTTTTGATGTAAATTTTAATTATTTACCAAGATTTTCCGATATTTCCAATTAATTTTGTTTTTATTTGTAAATTTTCTCATCATAGTTTAATATAAAAAAAATATGTTAAGTAGTATTACGTAATGTTTCATTTAATTAGAACTTACTTATTATATTTTCTATAACTAGATAAAATAATGAAGATGATGTTATTCTAATTCCACGTCTTTTGATATAAAATTTTGTAAGTGATGAAAATTATTTTTCGAGATTTAAAGATTTTTCCAATTATTTTCTATTTTTCGTTTGATTGAAAATGTTACCATAATAAAATTTATCAATTTTAAAAATCACATCGACAAATGTAAGAACGTTTTATATTCTATTGTTTTATATAAAAATGGATTACGTAATTTACGTTAATTAATAATATATCTTTTTTTTATATCTTCACGTTCATTAAATTATCTTCCGATTAAAAAAAACGATCTTTTATTTCGCGATTCATTGAAAGTATTACATTCATAAAATTTGATCATTCTACATATTATCTCCATAACTGATACATATGTTATAATTCATAAAACCTGCTCTTCCATTGGGCATTGTTTGGTATAAAACAATTGTTACGTAATTCTCATTAACGACTGAGATATGGTGATTTGAAAAAATTGAAAAATTGAAATTGAACATACTTTTTTGATAATTATATACAGGCTTTTATTTCGCATCATTTTATATTATATTCTGCAAATAACTAATTATTTACGAAAATTGTCCGTTTTTTATTTGTTTGTTTTATTCATTTTGTTTTAGTTATTTTTCTAATATACAATTCTGGATAATATTAAGCAAGATTTAGCGAATTTTTCCAATAATTTGTGATTTTTTTAATGATTAATTGCAGTTGATTTTCATCGACATTTATTCAATTAGATAGCATTACTTTAGACATTATTTATAAACGTAAATTAAACACGTATATAAAATTTATTTTATTATAATGCTGCATTTCTCACACTTATTATTTTAAATTTATGTAAGTTAAACAACACGAGACATGATTATTAATTAAATTATACAGTAGAACCTGTTTTTGTGCGCTCATTTTTTTTGCGGTTTTATTTTTGTGCGTTTTATTTTATGCGGTATATGAAATCCAACCACTTCCAACGGAGTTGATACCATTGTAATATTTTCTATCAGTGTACAGCCTGCTCTAACGATTCTGTTAGTCGATTTTGAATCAATTCATATCAAAGAGATGCGCGTTTTGTATTATCACGAGTAGCAGTAAATTTTTTTAAATTTCTCCATATGTAATGAGAAATTAAATGTTTTTAAAATGTTTCCATGTGTAATTTAATTATTTATTTTGTTTGGATTCACTTTTTTGTGCGGTCCCTATCCACCATTTCTGTAATGTATTGAACAAAGTTATTTGTTATATGTAAGAATTTGTGAAAATTTCGAATATATTTTTTTGTGCGATTTTTTTTATGCGGTCCCTATCTGCCGCACAAAAACAGGTCCCTATGCACCGCATAAAAAAGTTACTGTAATGTATTGAACAAATTTATTTGTTAAATGTAAGAATTTATGAAAATTTCGAATATTCTTTTTGTGTGATTTTTTTATGCGGTCCCTATCTGCCGCACAAAAACAGAGTTTTACTTTAATAATAATTACTAAAATGATATGTAAATAGGGACAAGATGAATGTGACATGTAAAATCAATGTGTGAATCAGGCATAGCAACTAATATTGGTTATTCTATTGAATAATTTGATAAAACTAAAAGTGAACAACCAATAAGCAAGAAGATGTTATACTACATCAACACTTTGCGTGATACGAGACATAATTTGTTACTACTGAAATTGAACTGTCAACTACAATAGCGCAATGTATTAAATTGTGCACGTAATAGTGGTATATCTAACATACATTTAAGTCTCATATGACACACAGTGTGGATGTAGCTTAATAAATTTTAATAAAACGAATTTATATTTCACATTTTAGATGGAAATCTTCTAAGAAAACCATTTATAACTGAAATCAAACCTGAAAACATATTTTCAAGCATGCATATATTTTACATTTGAAATAAACATGGATGTTCTCAAAATGAACGCATTTGTTACTTGTTGTTAGTATCTTACTGAATTACATAGACAATGGTGGATTAAATGACAGAGAGTTAATTAAGTCTACTTTGAAATTCCGACCGGGCCGAGACTTTGAGGAACTATTAGGGATGTAGCGCATTTAGCATACCAATTCGGGTAGGAGGGATTTGGCGCGTTTAGTTTACCTCTAATTGCATGCATCAAAGACCTCCGAGCACAAAGCAATGAATCATGCTTGCGAAAACAAACGTCCACGACGAAGGTTTCACTGTAGCGTAATTCTATATTTTAGCAACTTCTTAGCGGAGTCCGTGAAATGGAAATTGGACTTCGCATTGAATTAAAAGACGTGTTCTGGCTTGAATGTATAACTGAGAAAATTACTTTAATGAATTGAAGATCGGAGCAGGAAAGCGCTAATTTTATTTTCGCTTTGAAGATGTACAAGTGAAAGAACGAAATCCTTTTCAATGTTTACTATGTAGATTCTATACAGAAGCGGCAGTCAAGTGTTTTCATAATTTTCTACTTTGCTAATAACAATCCATGCACAACCTACTCATTTTTATTAAGAAAAATAATTTGATCCATATAATAATTACTTAACTTCATCATTTTAAGGAATAAAAAAAAAGAAAATATACCTAGTTTGTAATTAAATATTTATCAAGTATCTTTTGATATAAATTTCTTTAACTTTAACAAGATTTTTCAATATCTTTATTAATTTTACTGACTGATACGAGAAAAATTTACAACAATATTCATAAACAATAAAACTTAGACAAAAAGTATGTATATAATTTATGAATATGATAAATTTTACTTATATAAGAGTTTACATTTTCTTCGAAATTTTCTATTTTTATTAACGTAACTCTTAAATTAATTTTCCCGACAACAGATTCAATCTAATTAAAATATATTTAATGGATTTATTGATAATTAATTCAAATTATTTATTCCGTTTCTTTTGACATAAATTTCTGTAAAAATATACTAATTATTTTCGCAATTTTTACAATAAATTCATGACAATCTTTGTGTTTTATAAATGGACACAATAAATGTGATTTTTTTTATATAAAATATATTACATATATTTATATAGCAGCGTTTCTCAACCTTTTTGCCGCTGGCCCTTAATACTCGCTTGTAGTTGTACTATGGCCTAATTATTTATAATATAAAATTACTGACATAAAATAACAGGTGTCATTTTGAGAGGCATTCATAAGTTGATCTATAAGTTGAAAAACACTTTGTTTGAATAGTTGATACGCAATAACAATTAATGACAGAAAATTTTCACATTTATATTCATGTCTACTCCTTTTACCATAAATATGCAAATTTAAGATAAAACATAAAATTGTTGTCCCTTTGATGAAAGATGACAGCTGTCATTTTGTGACCTACTAACAAATTAACGCGAACCATAGGTTTAGAAACGCTGTTCTATAACACATATTCGTTTTAACACGTAAGGAGAGGAGATGTAAAGAAATTTTACATATTTTCTCCTTATATTTAATTACACGATAATTTTGTATTTGCGTGCATTATTATAATTAAAAGATATTATATAAAAATGAAGGTTTTGCATTTATTTGTTATTTTTAGTAATAAAGCAACAGACCTTAATTAATTACAATTTTAAAGTTTGTCATTTATTAGACTTAGTGAAGCGCGAATACACGTTGACAAAAGGGACATTTAATTACGTTTCCTGTAGGCGAATGAGCGGAAGGCAAAGTTTTAATTGAACATTTTTTTACCTGCGAATTGATGGCACTCAGGTGTATCTGCGCCACCCTCAAGTCGAACCTCTTCATGGAGATGTCCTCTTGAATTTCATTGGCCTTATTGAAAAGACTGGCTTCGAGAGATCTCTGCTGAAGGCGTACCGTCGTATCGAGGGCGTCCTGAATCTGTCTGATCTGGGCATCCAGCTCGATCGCCTGTTTCCTCAGAGCATCATGGGATGGCTTCACCTGTACAGCTGATAGACGATCTATAACCAGCTCATCCTTCAACGGAGGCGGAATATTTTCCTGGAAATGAAAAAAATATTAACAGACGCATGCCTTCGAAGGGATTTCAGGCATATCCTCACGTTTATTGGCATCGAAGGACCATCCTCTTCGGTCTCCGGTGGTGGCGGCGGTTGCGGTGGAACGAAGAGTCGCTTCATTATGGGCGCTCTTCCCTGCGGCGCGGGCCACGATCTCGCCAGATGGGCCAGGTCTGAGGTGCCGTTGACGTTGCGACACTGTGATACGAGACCCTCGTATCTTCTGCATTGTTCCATCGCCTGCAAACATTTCGTAATTAGCTCCTGTCCTGTCCGGAGGACCCCAATTGCCTGCCCAATTAGGTTTCTCCCCCTTTTTCTTTCTTTCTCTCCCTTCATTTCTCGCTTTTTCAGCGAAACTCAAATTAAGTTTGTAGCAATTTCCGGACACCCAACAAAAACAATATAGCTTGATGACATCAGCAGAACAACAACAACCAAAGTTTATATTAAGAGTACCGGGTTTTAAAAACCGACATACTCTAATATATACTGTTATCTAAATTATTTGGTATGTCTTTACGAATTCGCATGCACGGTTCCACAAAAAACCATTACACAATAACTCGGTTTCCGAACAAAATTTCAGATCTCGTATAGAATTTTAAGTATTTAGGTACAGTATGACCTCGTTTAGCACTTAGGATGTTAAACGAAGTCAAATTAATATATAGTAAATAAGTAATTTTAACATATTAATAAATTGGTAATTTTAGATCTTTTACGTTAATCTAGGTCTTACTGTATCCATGTCACTCTGAGTTACTTTATATACGAGATAAAGTAAAATTAATTTGTTATGTTGTTAAATAATTGTTATTAATATTTGGCTTAAAATGTTGCGTGTTTTAATTGTTTTTGTATATGTGAATTATTGATTTTTATAGAGCTTTAGATAAGTAATCATGTGTGATTCGATGATACATTAATTCTTTTGGGTCAGTAATAATTGTTATTTTAACAATTCTATGTTGGAAAAACTTATAGAAACTTGGTTCCACTTTATATTGATTTTCTTTTTATGTCCATGAGAGTAATAAAGGAAATTACGTTTAATAATTCATAAATTCCATTATTATTTACTAAAGTAATTAAGATGAATCCTTCCAAAATATTGGAATGAGAATTGGATATTAATATTGCTTTTAATACAATCAGAACTAAATTATTCCATAAAGGATTATGATGAAAAGCAGGCTTAATTAAAAAAAACTCCGTCGCAGCCAGACGTTCAGCATTCTATTCTTCACATTTCTTCGTCTGAATCAACCATTTCCTTCCTACTTTAATCGAGAACGTCGAGGCCGAGGCTTAAAATGCAAGCGACGGGAATTAAAACTGCGGCCGAGAATTTAATTAGTGAACTATCGGATGATTAGTGTGACGTGGACTCTCACGAGCATCGATCTAGAAATGTCTGTGTCCTGCCATTCCAATATTTCCGGTTTCAATATAATAATACCGCACAACTGGTCATTATGCTTCGCTCAAAGGCGAAGCGCAAAAAAATCCTTTGCTACACAGGAAACCTCCGCCAACAGCCAATTACCAAAGTTGACATGTTTCAAATGCAGGTAAATCTGTAACATAATGACATGTCATTTAACTGTACGTTAAAATGACACAAAATAGATCAAATATCGATTTGTATTTCATGCAAATACGATAAATTTATTATAACGATACGTCTAATAACTACAATCGAGGTAACGCGATTACAATCCTTATTTAACATAAAAATAATCCAAATTAAGGAAAACTCCAATAATTTTACAATTTCTAGTAATCGAATAATTTTAATACAAATTTTCTCTGATCAAAATAAGGTTTTCATTTTCTTTACGAATAAATGTATTTCGTATCTATATCTATAGTATTTTTACCCCTAAAAACGAAGTTTTGATTAAAGAAGTTGTTAATCGAGGTATGACTGTATATGAAATCATTTTATTTAGAGGTTACAAAAAAAATGCATATAATTTCAGTATTTAAAAAAGTAATACATCTATTTCAGAATATAACTTATTATATTTGTAAGAATTCGTTCAATACTGTTTGTTGTTAATTGTTAACATATTTTGTAAATAGAATATTTTAATAAATAAAAAAAATGTTGTATGCAAAGAAAAATCAGATTTTAACATTATATATTGATATCTCGCATATTGCAGTTAATTGTTGCCGCCAATAACCAGGACTAAATAAGTGGAAAAAAATAAACAGTACACCAAAGACTTCACTGTACAAAGAAAAGTTTTTCTATACAAAATATTTGCTTGCGTTAGTTTTTTAAGAATAAATTTTTATTTTGCTGAATTCAAAACTATTTAGTTTCAAAATTTTCCAATCGGATAGATTAAAGTCGAAATCTTGACAACCGAAATCTCAACAATAAAAATTCCGACATTCGAAATCCCGACAGTATCTTTTATTATTTGATAATAAGAAATAATCTAAAATACAATTACATAATTAATTATTGTACTATTCTTGATATTGTATTTGTTTTCGTTGACTTATCTATAATAAAACTTAAAATTAAGAAATATTCTAATCAAAGGGATTTCGATATAGACTCATATTATGCATGGATAATCTGTTAACGTACACATATTTGGATAACCAGCACCTTAACGACCGTTTAACATACCTTTTGGGAACTAGCAACAGTGTTTATACCAAGATTAAGCAGATTCTTAGATTAAGTGTCATTTGATAATGAGCCCGATATTAAGCCCAAATCGATGATCGAATATCCGTTAACCGTTCGCCCAGTTTATTATAACTTTACATTTATATTACACATTTTAAATTGTTTTTTCATCATTTTACAAGTATTAAATTGATGTAATAATTTAATAATAAGCACGAGATGTAACTTCCTCTATACGTTGAACTAGTTTTTAAGAAAAATATTAATCAATATACATTTTTAGCATGTGAAAATATTTATCTTCCTACGTATATAATATTTCTAGGAGGAAATGCATCTCATAGAAGAGCTGCAGGAAATTGAAGTGTTTTCTGTAAACTTGACACTAAATAATTTGGTTCACGTCTGAGGAGGAAGCGGTACGATCTATATATATTATTTCTTAATTTCCCGTGAATCAATAAACGCGAGACACGCACGGTAATTTCCCCTACATAATATTTCAAAGGATAAATCTACTTAGAATTCGTTTTTCCTTTTTCAGTACGTAATAAGAATTTGACGTGATGCAATATTAAATATTCATCATTCTTGCGTTTAGTACTATGAGAAAAAATACGTACAGGAAATTTGCGTAAAGAAAAAAATATGTTATAAATATAAAAATTTCATTAATTTAAACTTAAAACTCAACATAAAATTGTTGTTAATTGTAAAGTGTGACAAAAAAAACTGCAAGTTTTAAAAAGAAAGTCTATAAAACATATATCTGGCATAGTGCGGTTAATATCGCCAATATTCCGCACTGTTTGAAACTGGACTAAGATACAAGAAATAAACCGCACAAAAAGTAAGTAAGTAATTAAATGATGCTTATTATGAGATATTCAGATCCACGTAGAAAGAGAATGCATGGATCGAGGAAAGGATATATTGAGAATTGAAAACCTGGGCAGTTTTCACCAAGCAAATGCAATATATTAGCACTATACTTAACAGGTATGGAGAAATGATTTCCATGCAAAGTATTGCAGTATACCCGATTTGAGTTTGTCGGTTTGGAACATCAGTGTTGGATTGAGCACCACAAAAGTTACTTTAAATATTCTATACACTAACTATTAATTATATAAAAATATTAGTGGAAAATAATTTTGAAAAATTGTAAAATATTTCTCGCTATGAAAAATAAACTATTTAGTTAGGCTTTACATTTCAAACACGTTTCATTCAGTGCTAAGGTGTAGAAAGTGAAAGTTTTATGTTTAAAATCGCCATAGAAATACTTTTACAGCAGCAACGGCTAATCCTTCGAAGAGTTTCTCTTTTCAAAAATTATTGGAATTATCATATTTTTTCTTGTACCGAGGCAGGTATACATTTGAAAATATATAAATTGCCAATATCTCCATCAGTTCCATCAGTTGTTTACTTGTCTGTATACAGTCGACATCATGGTTCCGTTGTTTAGAATGAAGTTGGATTCCGTTGGATTCAACATTATACTAAGCAAAATGAAAATAGATTCGCAAATTGCTGTAAGAGATGAAGAAGTTCTCGAAAGATTAATTTTCAAAAGGTTTAAACATAAAATTGAGGAAATACCAGAGACATCTGCTTATTATGAGATATTGGGATCTACGGAGAAAGAGAATGCATGGATTGAGGAAAGGATAAATCGAGAATTGAAAGCCTGGACAGTTTTCACCGAGCAAATGCAAAATATTACTACTATACTTAACAAGTATGGAGAATTGATTTCCATGCAAAGTATTGAGTATACACGGTTTCAGTTAGTCGGTTTGGAACATCAGATGCTAGCACTTAAGAATATGGCAGAATCACTAAGGGATCTAGCAGAATTTAGCAATGATGATCTCTGTAAGTTGGTGTCTAGTAATGAACTAAGTAAATTGAGCTTTTTTCATGATGATCTGTATAATACCTTCAGGAGCAAGTTCCAAAAGCTAATGAAGTATACTTTCTATTTTTTGAACAAAATCAAGAACATTTTTGATCATCCTATATAAAGTGTTTCCCAATTATTTTTGTACATAGATCATATTGAACTGCAATATTATGTATTAATTAAGGTTTTATTTATGAATTTTTTTTTATTTGTATTTACTTTACTTTTTAATTACTAATCGTATATAATGTATAAATAAATATTTATAAATTAATGCTGTACTATTATGTTTTATTTGTATTAAAAAATATAAAGATTTAAATACTCTTATATCACATTACAAAAAAAAATTCAAAAGTATCGGATAATTTCGTAAAATCTCGGGAAATTGTATTTCAATATTAAATAAAATTTTCAGATATTGTTTCTTCTACAATACTAAACATTTTAAATAAACTATACACTCTACATCTTGAATAATAATCAAATAAAGTTTGATAAACTTACATAAATTATTGGGAATGTGTATCATTTCATTTTTATTTACACAAAGTTCCAATATTTATATATTTTGTCGGGATTTATTTGTTTCATTGGTTTATGGGATGAAATTATTGCATTTGTTAAAGTAATAAACTAGTTTAATAAATCACTAAGTTCCCATTTTGTATCATCAAAAAATACTGGTTAAAGTCCTTTTCTAATTTATTGATAGAGGACAAATTGTCCATATTATTAAGTTTCGTGACTTGTGATGTGAATTCTGGGAGACGGGCTAATTCCTTAGGCCTTCCTAGAATATCTAGGGAAGGTCCTACTTTTTAAAATACTAAACATTAAATTAACTAAACGCTCTACCTCAAGAAAAATATTCAAAGAACATTTCGATAAACTTATATTTAATTTCTTTATTATTTTCACAAAGTTCCCATATTTTGTCCCAAATTTATTTTATAACAACAATCAATTTTATATATATTTGTACAAAAAAAAATATCTTTTTAATAATATTTATCAATGAATTAAGGCTTATCATTTTATAAAATTATGCAAAAGCGTAAAAGATAGCTTTTTTACAATTAGTTGTGTTTGCTATTTCCGAATTATTTTAAAATCACGGAATTTCAGTTTGACTTTTTGTTATCTGCGAAGTTTAAAAATCTAGTGAGCGCTATATATGCTGGACCCTATAGCATCGTTTAATTAATATTTTGTAAGTTTTCAAAATTTTAAATGAATACTCAGTATTGATCTAATCTGCTGAAAAGTGTGTCATTCTATACCTGAGTTAGGTATAGAAAAACCTTTTTTTTCTAGGTATTGCTAACCCTACTTTGGATCAGGTATATTATTTGCAAATATATAGTGTCGATGAAAGATATCGATTATTCAGTTATTGGTTAGCTTGTTTGGTGGAAAGATAATGGTCCCGATGTTAAGAGTAACGTTAGATTCCTTTGGGATGAACTTCGCAGCAAGTATGATAAAAATTGAAGGGAAATTTAAAGTTCGCGAAGACGCATATTTGCATAACAGAACTTTTTTTGAGTTAGCAGAGACACCTGACGCAAAACCATCTTGCAGTTTGGTAGGTGCCGTTCGTGATATTGACACGTGGATAAAAAATTGCGTAAAGCTTGAGCTGGAAGTATGGACTGTATTCTGGGAAGAAATTAATAAGATCAAAAGTACATACAACAGATACAGGAAATTAATTATTTCTGAACTTGAAGAACATAATCACGACCATACTATGATGGGATTATCTGCACGGCTGAAAATGCTAGACGTATTACGATCTGTTGCAAATGCAATGATTCATTTGGCAAATTACGTCGTACATACGATGAAAAAGCAAGAGAACCTCGATTACAGTGGATTTATTACATTGATGAAGAAGCAGGAAATGATGTTCGATTCTTGTAGCAAGGAATTTAAAAAGTTAAGCAGGAAAACGTTCAAGTTCATCGGCATTATGACAGACAATATTATGTATTTTTAAATAATGAAATAATATACGATAATAATTTTGTCATTAATATTTTCATAAAACATTTTTTTATTTCATTAATTGTCTGTAGTTCATATATTTGAATAAAAGCTTACTTACAATAGCTTACAATAAAAGCGTTTATTGAGGTGATGTATCAGCAGGAAATTATGTTCGATCAATGCAAGGAGGACTTCACAACATTGTCTAATAATACGTATACATTCATCACTGACTCTATAACACTTTATGATGAATCCGATATCGAACTAATTTTGGATTTTGATGATTAATTAATTTATGTTTTAACATATTTTTTTGTGCAAGTTGCAAATAATAAATATTTTCTTTTATATTCTATATTATAACATTGATATATTTAATAAACGTAATCTTTAATCAAATATATTTTGTTTTTTTTTTGCATTCAACAATACCTGGCAAAATGCGGATTAAGTATCGCCCGCTTCAAAAATTTGAAAATTAATATACTGCCTAAATAAAATATTTAAAAAAGTGTAAAAAAGCTGTAAGTTATGCATAAAGTCAGTTTTATAATCATATACCTCACATAGTGTTGTTAATCGGTTCCGCCAATAACCCGGACAGTTTGAAACTGTACAAAAAATACTACGAAAAAAAATAAGTGCGTAATATTGTGTACAGAAAAAATCTGTCATAAATAATATATGTTTATGAAATATAAGAATATTGAGATTTTAATATAATATTATTTAATAAAACGGAAGAAAGTTTATTTTCTTTTTCAGAAGGTTTAAAGTAAAAAAAAACATTTATATGCTAATATTCTTTATAGTAGATAATTTATAGAATATAATTATAATATAATAACAATAATTATTTTGAAATATTACTAAAAGTTTCTAAAACATATATTTGTTTAATTAGTTTTTAATTACGACGTTATTTTTTTTAAGTTACTTTATATTCTATACAATAACTAATAACTATATAGAAAATATTAGTGGAAAATGTTATTTTAATAATTTTGAAAATTTCTCGCTATGAAAAATAAACTATTTAGTTAGGCTTTACATTTCGAACACGTTTCATTCAGTGCTAAGGCGTAGAAAGTGTAAATTTTATGTTTACAATCGCCATAAAAATACTTTTACTGCAACAAGGACTAATCCTTCGGAGAATTTCTCGTTTCAAAAATTATTGAAATTATCTTATATTTATTCTTGTTTCCGTTGGATTCAACGTTACACTAAGCAAAATGAAAATAGATTCGCAAATTGCTGTAAGAGATGAAGAAGTTCTCGAAAAATTAATTTTCAAAAGGTTTAAACATAAAATTGAGGAAATACCAGAGACATCTGCTTATTGTAAGTTGTTGGGATCCACGGAGAAAGAGAATGCATGGATCGAGGAAAGGATAAATCGAGAATTGAAAGCCTGGGCTGTTTTCACCGAGCAAATGCAAAATATTAGCACTATACTTAACATGTATGTAGAATTAATTTCCATGCAAAGTATTGAGTATACCCGATTTGATTTAGTCGGTTTGGAACATAAGATACTAGCACTTAAGACTATGGCAGAATCGCTAAGGCATCTAGCAGAATTTGGCTTATTCTGGGAGACGAGCTAATTCCTATGTCCTTCCTAGAACATCTAGGGAACAAAATCCTGGGAAGGACCCACTACTTTTTAAAATACTAAACATTAAATTAACTAAACGCTCTACCTCAAGAAATAAAAGAAATCGATATCAAAGAACATTTCGATAAACTTATATTTAATTTCTTTATTATTTTCACAAAGTTCCCATATTTTGTCCCAAATTTATTTTATAACAACAATCAATTTTATATATATTTGTACAAAAAAAAATATCTTTTTAATAATATTTATCAATGAATTAAGGCTTATCATTTTATAAAATTATGCAAAAGCGTAAAAAATAGCTTTTTTACAATTAGTTGTGTTTGCTATTTCCGAATTATTTTAAAATCACGGAATTTCAGTTTGACTTTTTGTTATCTGCGAAGTTTAAAAATCTAGTGAGCGCTATATATGCTGGACCCTATAGCATCGTTTAATTAATATTTTGTAAGTTTTCAAAATTTTAAATGAATACTCAGTATTGATCTAATCTGCTGAAAAGTGTGTCATTCTATACCTGAGTTAGGTATAGAAAAACCTTTTTTTTCTAGGTATTGCTAACCCTACTTTGGATCAGGTATATTATTTGCAAATATATAGTGTCGATGAAAGATATCGATTATTCAGTTATTGGTTAGCTTGTTTGGTGGAAGATAATGGTCCCGATGTTAAGAGTAACGTTAGATTCCTTTGGGATGAACTTCGCAGCAAGTATGATAAAAATTGAAAGGAAATTTAAAGTTCGCAAAGACGCGTATTTGCATAACAGAACTTTTTTTGAGTTAGCAGAGACACCTGACGCAAAACCATCTTGCAGTTTGGTAGGTGCCGTTCGTGATATTGACACGTGGATAAAAAATTGCGTAAAGCTTGAGCTGGAAGTATGGACTGTATTCTGGGAAGAAATTAATAAGATCAAAAGTACATACAACAGATACAGGAAATTAATTATTTCTGAACTTGAAGAACATAATCACGACCATACTATGATGGGATTATCTGCACGGCTGAAAATGCTAGACGTATTACGATCTGTTGCAAATGCAATGATTCATTTAGCAAATTACGTCGTACATACGATGAAAGAGCAAGAGAACCTCGATTACAGTGGATTTATTACATTGATGAAGGAGCAGGAAATGATGTTCGATTCTTGTAGCAAGGAATTTAAAAAGTTAAGCAGGAAAACGTTCAAGTTCATCGGCATTATGACAGACAATATTATGTATTTTTAAATAATGAAATAATATACGATAATAATTTTGTCATTAATATTTTCATAAAACATTTTTTTATTTCATTAATTGTCTGCAGTTCATATATTTGAATAAAAGCTTACTTTAATTAAATCTTTATCTTTTTTTTCAATAATTAACAATAACTAACATTAAAATATTATTTAAAAACATACAAAAATTAGCTTGGTGAGAGTTAAATCTCTAAGTTCCGATTCCCATTTTGTATCATCAAAAAATACTGGTTAACTGGTTGCAAATTTATTATAGAGTAGAAATTATCTATATATTATTAAATTTGTGATGGGAATTTCAGCAGGTAGGCTAATTCCTAAGTCCTTCCTGGAATATCTAGGGAACGAAGTCCTGGGAAGGACCCGCTACTAGAAATGTGTGTTTCTTTAGAGCCTTTAGTTCCTCACTTAGTTACTACTAACCGTATTTTGGATCAGGTATATAAAGTCGAAGTTGGAAGCAAAACGTCTTTTAGTTGTTGTGTTACTCCCGTACTGGTAAGATG
>NW_017096435.1:0-5134 GCF_001412225.1 Nicrophorus vespilloides
ATCAACATTTTAGTATTCAAAACGTATTGTGTGTGTGTGTTTTTTTTTTCTTCTTCTTATGTATTGATGTTTGGCCAATAAATTATTATTATTTTTTAAAATTTTACCTTTTGAAACAAAATTTGAATTTTGCATTTTCTAATTATTATTATTAATTAAATAAATTTATTTTTTTTTAATCTTCAACATTTTAGTATTCAAAACGTATTGTGTGTGTGTTTTTTTTAATAAATATTATATGCAACGATTTTATTTCGTTCACTGTAATAGTTCTTTTTTTTGAACTAGTATCAATTTGCTGATTTTGCTGGAAACCGTCAACATAAATAAACCACAATTCCTGTTGTGGCCGATCGCTCTGTGTGATGGTAGTGTATAGAAAAATGCATGCACGTGGACCGTTTAATCTGATTCTTTTACTTCAATATTTCAGCATCGACGGCATCCATTTATCAGCATGGTTTATATTTATGCCCTCATGTCTCGAAATATTCGCTCCGTCAATATTCACAGACCATTTCGGCATTCTCGCTATAAAATCTTAATAATAACTCGAATCTCGCAAAACCGGATTGCTGCCTGCATACGCTTTTTACCATCTCGACTCACTGAATAATTCATTAAATACATTTATATAGTCTTCTCCTACGGTAATAAACCCTCACAAACTAACCGGCACTTTCTTACTTCAACGATGCATTAAAAAAAATAAATATTATATAATAATATCGAATACCAAATTCTTTGCATATTACATAATGCAATATCATATTTGTGCCAATAAAAAAAAAATTATATAATTTTTTTTGTATTTTATTCATAATCTGATCATCAATGTGAACAATGAGTAAATTTAAGATCGCAGTTGACATTAGGTAAGTAATCTTTCCCGGTGGATAGATGATTTTTTTATTTTGCATATTACCCGAATATTTGTTAATGTAAAATTAATAATTTTCTTTTACAAAAACTTATATAAATAACAAATATTCCTTTGCAGCAGTTGAATTTTTGTTTCATTTTAATTATTGTACTAAGTTTCTATTTTATAATTAAGTAATTGGAAAACAATTTAAAAATTTAAACAACATTTCCAATTAATTTCGCCTGTGAATAGCATTAACTTATTATACAGGAAACCAATCAATCGGACATGTATACAGGTTGTTGTGTACACTTGTTTATTTCTGCGTTTTGCATCTGCCACGTTGTGTGCATTTTTGTTTTGTTTGGATGTTGTTTTTTTTCTGTTTGTTTGTTATTTATTTTTATTTTGATGTTGGTTCACCAGAGGTGGAGGCGCCGGGCCCGAAAACAAACAGATAAAATGCAATATACGAGCAGTGCGTACCTTTTTCATCAACCGCAACTGTTTCCGGTTTTCCTGTCTACTATTTATTTTTTTCTGCTGTTGTTGTTGTTGCACCGCCGTTTGTTTTTTTTTCAGTTTCCAGAACCATTCACGTTTATTAATTTAACCCCAAAATAATTAAATAAAATATGGAATTGTAATGTTACATTCGATCACCTGCAAAAGACCGCACGTGCATTAATAAAAAAATATTTATATAATTCCGCAGCTTTTATTTAATTATTTACATTTAATCAGCTTCTACTTAATTATCAATATTCCACTAATTCACATTAATGTTTTTGCACTTATTATAATTGTCATTATATAACATTTACAATTGCATTCAGATAAATAAAATCCTAATTTATTTAAGTACAGATGTCCCCCAACTTACGAACTCCCAGACTTACGAACAAAATTTTAAAATACTGATAAAAAATTAACTGTCCAAACAAAAATTGATAATTTCTTTAAAAAAAATATAATATTTGTTGAATTTCTTTCTTTTGTATTTTCTTTATTAAATAATTGTTATGTCTACATTGATTTTGGTTATTTTAATCTATTCTTTCAAATTTCTGATTTAAGATATATAAAAGTAAAAACCATGATAAAGTGTGGTAAGATAAGTAGATTTTGAAATTTGGTTTACGAACGAATTCGACTTACGAACAAGTTGGGGGATATTTGTATACGGATATTATTTGAATTCTACAAAGAAATATCAGAACTGTGTATGACATTTCTACATTCATATTGAAAATGGGAAGTGAAAAAATAAAATGAGAGAGCAGAATGGATATGGAATAGACAAAAGCTCCAATCAGCGGATCTTTCCGGTTAGCTAATTGCAACTGTTAATCAGATTCGGGGCAATTGGAAACGTCGATTGCATAATTAGAGCGAACCGACTGAAAATAAAATGTATCAATGACGGTTGTACAGGAAAGGGCGCAAACCGAAGTTTTAATGGGGCGTGAAATGTGAACGTGCCGCAAAGGGCCGAAACTCCGCCGCTGTTGTCATTATTATTATTATCATTGCTATTATTATTATTATTTCCGGAATTATTGCATCACGTCGCGTGATAATTAATTAACTAATTAACCCCGATCATTGCTTTTCGAAGGAAAATAAAAGATGATGATGATGAATAAGGAATGAGTAACAACGAGGACGCGCATAACAATGCCGATGCTCCGAAGTTGGCAGAGTTATAATAGCACAGGGATTGCGTTTTAAATTTGCCGCGCCCCGGATTCAAACTGCATTAAAAGTTATCGCAAAACTCGTCGTCGCGAACTAATGAAGGAATGCTCTTATATTATTATTATGCAATTATTTAACACCCTCCCTGTGGGGAGGGATGGAAAGGTAATTGATGCAGGAATTAGGGGGTGGCGGATAGATGGAAAGAAAGGAATAGCAGCGCTGTGTGAAGCGGAGGCAAGTTGATGTCGTAATGAAATTCGGGATTCTCTGGATGGGGTGTGACGAGATTAAGAGTTGCCACAATCGAATCCGCTGATTAGATTGTTTCCTTAATCCCCGTAGATATCTGAAGGATTTGCACAAAAGCAAACATGTAAACGTTTGCCTCGGCACACACACATGTACGGTTTGCGCAAACAAGTTTGCGTTCACCCGATACATGCACATACAACACAAATCTTTCAAGCAAACTTGACACCATCCACTCACAATACACACAATATCCAAACGCAAATATTTGGAGAACCGGATTGGCGATTCGGGAATAATTAACTCTCAACGAATCCCAACTCAATACTGATCGATTTTTATACTTTCCTAAAACCTTGTATTATTATTTCTTCTATTTCTTTAAATCAATTATATTCATTTCTTGCCACAACAATATATGAATACTCGCTATATTTCCCAAACATCCAGATTTCATATGTATCTTTTCGATCCATATACTACAGCCAAATAGATGAAACTACAATCATCAATTCAATAATCTCTCATCCCTTATATCCTTACATCTTCTTCATCAGTTTACTCCGAACTCAATAATGATACATTCGAACCTATACAATTTGTTTTTACTCCAACTTGTATATATATTTTTTTCAGTTCTGTGCTGCTGAATATTTGAAAATCTCTTGCGTGGAAACCCTTCACGTAAATACCACTCTACGAGCAAATGGCACAATTTTCCTGGATGGAATTATATGGCCAACTATACTTAAATATTAATGAACATTCGAGCTTCTCTAAACAGAATTCTCGGAGGATGCTCTCACCTTGCGCTCGCTGTTCGCATTCGCAGTCGATCCCGATAATGCGCCATCCCGAAATAGTTATTGGAAGAACGGCGATACCGTCCAAAAAAAAATATATAAATATAAAGAGAGCAAGCTTTAAAGTGGTTTATTTGATGGCCTACCGCCATAGTTATTGGAGATGAAGGTTGCAATATTGAAAACATGTGTACTACCTATCACACTCTATGGATTACACTTGTATAAATGGTGTAAGTTAAAACTTACAAAATATTAATATTTTTAAAATACTGTTATCTTTACAACTACTAATTAATTTCTGTAATTAATAAAATTAAATATCAAATAATATTAGTAAAATAGAAAGTTTATTTCAAAAAATATATAATAAATAAATGATGTAGTAGTGTTTTTGTAATGAAATTAGTTCACAAAATAATAGGAATAATAGTCTATTGTGTATTTGTGTTTATATGCGTATAATACAAAATTATAATAATTAATTTGAAATAATCTGGCAATAATATTAGCTTCGTTCTATAGGGAATTCAATGATTTCAGATCTGCTGATGCATTTAATACTACTGTGAATGGCTTTTCTTTCCGCAAAACTGCCCATTGAATAACATCACAAACCATATGTAAATACACCTATATAAATGTTTTAGCGCACGTATTTCATTTTGCATTTACATTAATCGGGTTTTTCATCAAAATCATATGAAAAGTATAAAATGATTTATTTGATATTATTCATATTAAATTATTTTCTTAATTAAGTTTTTAAATTTATTTTAATTACTATAAATAATAATATTTAGACTATAAGTCTTTCCGCCCTTAATTATTGTATTATTTTAATATCAAAACTTATGTTTTCTAATTAGAAATTTGTATAATTAACTAGGATCAATCAGGAAAGTTTATGGAATAATTCAAAGGGGATTGATTGTAAATAAATATTAGATGACGGATTGTGTAACAGCTCGAGGTCGGGTGGACGATCGCGGGCGTTTGCTATTACATAACAGGGATGGATGCAGATCGAACGTGTTGTTCTTTTGTGGGAGAGAAGTAGTAGTAGGTATTACCATTTCTCGAGCCATAATTCCCGGGTATCGAAACTATATATAAACTTCCCGGGAAATATGTACAGGTTCAGCAACCCTATTGCATGCACATCCATATAGGGCTGCTTTTTGATTTATAGTATTAAATTATGCGGAATATAGGTTAAATGCATAAATAATGTATGCGGGAGCAATAAGCTGGGATAGAGAATATTACAACAACTAATTGTATTCAAAACTAATTCCTAAACGAGGCATAAACCAAATTCGTACACAATTTGCGTGCGCTCGCGTATGTACATTACATACATGTATATTTGTTTCCGTGATTTCGGCGTGATGCGCGTTACATAAGCAATCCTCGTTTGCGGCCGTTGTTATTACTATTATGCCGCGCTCTCATTTCTCTCTCTCTCTCTCTCTCTTTTTTTTTTACCCCAATTGTTGTTTCTGCCGCTGTAACC
>NW_017096435.1:5142-8713 GCF_001412225.1 Nicrophorus vespilloides
TATATCGTTTTTTTTTTTTTGTATTTTTCATCGCTCCTTGCTGCGGTATATACTTTGTTGTTTTTTTTTATTTGTATTATTTTCGCATTTTCCGTTTCCTGTCCTTCTCCGAACCGTGTTCGTTATTGGAATTGCAATTATTGAATAACTCGATGTGAGTGTTTGCGCTGCGAGGGTGGAAATATTAGTTGCACTTTTGTTTATGCAGCAAATAAAATTTCAAAAACGTATAGGGGTGAGAGAGATAGAGACACAGGCGAAAACGAAACAAAAAGAACGAACTAATAGGGAAAAAAACAGCGACCACGACTGCAAAACGCAAACGAAAAAAAAATGTGCAGGGGGTGAAATGAGCAAAACGCACAGCGACGCTAGAAAATAAATAAATAAATAAATGAAAAAAACTAACGAGTGAACACGGTGTGCGGAGCAAATCGCAAATTTATCGAGTGGATGAAATAGTGTTAATATTTATAATGGCAATAAATCGGCGAAAAGGGTTTTAATTAAATGTGGCAAATCCGCCACGTGCGAAGAATTAATTAATGAATTAAGGCCGGCGAAATGCAAATATCGTAACCCTACTCCCGATTTGCATGTTATACCGGCCTGTGACTTTTATTTCAACCATGTACATGTAATATATTCCATTTCCTCCCTATGGCATAACCTAATTATATTCCATTATGTTAGCACTAAATCTCTTCTTGTTTTAGTTAAAAACAAAAAAAAATATAACTCATTTTTCAGATTTAAATTTCTCAAGAAATTCAGAACTGTAACTTTTTGTTATTTGAATCATCTCAATTTTAAGATTTTTTTTATATAAATATTTTTTAGTATTGTATTTAATTATTTTGTAACTTATATTATTTTATTAATGAAGTAAGCATACAAATAAAAAATACCTTTTTTATCACAACATTACGTAAAAAAAGGTAAAAATTGTTTTATTTGTAAAAAATATGATGAAATTGGCGTTAAACGAAGTCTTATTAACAGATATTAAATTTAGAGCTTTGTGTAGAGCGAATCGAGGAAGCGTTAAATGAGGTTGTACAGTATACGTAACAGAATTAGGTAATTCTCAAAAATTGCTTGTTTCAATATTGTTTTCGTCTTATTGTAGGTGTCGGATGTTTCACCCCCTGTGTATTCCTTAATTAGATTCTGTTATTGTTGCGCAACGGCTCCTCGGAGGGTGTATTCTTTTTGTTGCGTCCTTTCACCACGATAATTACTCTATGCGTAGGTGTTTGCCGTCTCCACGTTTTCTCCTACTTCAACAACTTTTCCGTTCTCGTTTTCGTTTTCGTTCTGTTTATTTTATGTGCGTTTGTTGCCCTTCCTTGTGTGTCGGTCTTTTGTTCGCAGGGAACCCTGTAATAAAAATGGGATTCCGTGGAAATGCAAAACTGGATGCGGGCGAATTATGATAAACAGGGGTTGCCGACGCTCTTGGGGGTGGTAAAACTGGGTGGAAAGTGTCGGAATGGGGGATCGATCTTGGTGGATACCTCCCAAAGGGGAGTTAAGGACACCCGTCCCGAAATGGTCCCCTTCTAAACTTCGCTCTTTTCCGAAAACTTTCGCGCGAACTTTGATTATTGGCGGCGCGGCGCAGAAGTGTGGTTCATTTCTTGAATCTGTCGGGTTAATTATTTTCAAATTGACAGCACGTAACTTAGGCAAAAACGTTAAGAGTTATAATGCGACCATTCGGCTTTCCGCTTCGTCAAACTGATACAACTTTACACAAACTTTAGAATTACAGAATTTTTTATATTACAACCAAAATCATCATTACTGTTGCTATTATAAAAAAAATATAATTTCAATCCATCAAATTTAAAGCTAAAAGTACACACCTTTTGTTAATATTATTTAATATTTATAAATAACTTATTTTATAATTTTTTCAATTTTTCTATAAACTTGGTTTATCATAAATTTATTTTTTTTAATTAATCATCAATAATTAATATAAACAAAAAACACACACACATAGACACAAGAATTTTGATTTTCATACGGCAGCTATTTAATTAATGAAATTAATTGGCGGCATTATGCAAACATTTGGAAATTTCGAATCGCAGGCCGATTGAATAATTTCCGTTTGGAAATAAATAAATATTTAAATAATTACTAAATGTTTATTTATTGATTCACGTAGATTGGCTTTTTTTTGGCAATAAACAACGCGATACGTATTTCAAAATTTTATTATTTTTTTCCATGCAAATATTTCGCGTTGTTTGTCGATATTAATTTATTACAGGGCACAGATTGATAATAATAAAATATTTAATTTGAAAACCAATCTGAAAACAACAATAAAAAAATAAACATATCCAATTTGATAAATATTAATAAATCGGGAAATTGATTCGAAATGAAACTATAATTCGCATAGGCAAAACTTATGAATTTATCAGATATAATCTCGACGATAGCACGAAGATGCCAAAAGGCTCGTTGGAAAGGTGAAATAATCAGCTTTCAATTGAGTGGTCGTTGATGTAATTATCTTAAGGGGTTGTAGAGAAATTCACGAAATATTGAAAACAAATCGCAAAAATCGTCTATTCCCTGTTACGTAATGAACATTATGTAACTTTTGTTTCATAGAAAGTTGCGTAATCATGAAATGCAACAAAAATTTCGTAAAAAAAACCTGAAAACTCGTCGGATCTCACCGAAACAGTGATTTTTAAGAAAATCCTATTCACTTTTTTTAAATGTCTACAGCTCGTAGCAGGCGACTTCATGACAGCACAAAAATACCAATAGGCTCGTTGGAAAGTTGAGGTATTCAGCTTTGAATTGAGTGGTCGATGATGTAATTATCTTAAGGGGTTGTGGAGAAATTCACGAAATATTGAAAACAAATCGCAAAAATCGTCTATTCCCTGTTACGTAATGAACATTATGTAACTTTTCTTTCATAGAAAGGTGCGTAATCATGAAATGCAATAAACGTTTCGTAATTTTCGTGTAATTCAGAAAAAAAACCTAAAAACTCGTCGGATCTCACCGAAACAGCGATTTTTAAGAAAAAAAACTTTTTTTTTAGAAAGACTTTTGTTTCATAAAAAGTTGCATATGGGTGACACCCATCTTACGCAATCATGAAATGCAACAAAAGTTACGTAATTTTCGTGTAATTAAAAAAAAAACGTGAAACTGATAAATAAATTATTGTTAATAATAATAATAACGAGAAATCAATGAAAATGTTCGATTTATCTATTTGTATAAATGTATTTGCATGGGGGGAAAATACGTGACGTGGATGAGAATTTAGCAACGCATAAATCTGTCAATTTTTGTGACAGACGAATTTGAAATTATTCCGCGTGCAATTTGACCAGATTGATCATTACACTAACCTAGTTGTATTCCGTATTGTCGGTAATTATCAGTTGACTGATGGGATAAATGATACTTTTTTTTTGTTGTTGTTTTATATATATATATACTTTTTTTTAAAGAGGGTGAAACTTTTCACTCTCAATTTTTCCGAGCGATTCGAGGTCGGATTCATCAAAAGAGTGATGAATCGCGAAAG
>NW_017096435.1:8736-18079 GCF_001412225.1 Nicrophorus vespilloides
TTTTTTTTTTTTGTTTTTCCTTCTCCTAATAACTAAAAAGCGCGATGTGATTGATTAGGAGTCGAGACGGTGTAAATGATCGAACGGCATGCAATGATCGAGGTCGTCCTCGTCCTCGTCGATCTATATATATTTTTATCCTTGTATCCTTTTTTTTTCCTTTCTTTCAACGATGTGCTAAGTAAATTCGCGAAGTCTGGATTGAAAGGCGCAGATATGTAAAGTGTGATCGATAAAAGAACTATGCGGGTGCTCAAAGACATTACGATACAAAAGTTTCGAGGAACCGAGACTCTGCTACTTCGGATATCATCACGTCAACTTTGAAGGTTTATTTCGCCAAATCCATAAATATGCTTTATATAGATATTCTTTACTTGTTCAGCTTTCATTTAAATATTCATATTTGATGTATATCTCATGAGAAACACGTCAAAACTAAAGACATTACGTTCCAAAAGCTTATACAAATTTTACGTCAACTTTGTCTGCTTTTCTGTTTCTGCAATTTATATAAATATTCATATTTACACATTCATTAATTATATTATAATTTAATTATTAATTATTTCAAATTAATTACTTTCAATTTAATTTAATTTAATTTGTTTAATTAATCAAAATATTTTCAGATATTAATTACATAACTTTATACCTTATAAATTATTACTGAAATCTGTAAATAAATCAAATTGAAAATTTGATTGTTTTCACTGCATTTTAAACATTTATATTTCAATGGAATCAATGATGTAAATTAATTTATGAACGAAAGTAGACGTGTGAACTATAATTATGTGTTTTTTATTACTACTAAAAAATGTATTTGTTGAATGATTTTATATTATATTTGGTATTAATGATGTGAAAGAAATTATGATTGAAAACAGTAGATGTGTAAATATTACTTTAAAAAAAATATAATGGAAAATTTCTTCATTATAATACTATGATAACGTTATGTCAATATGGAATTAATGATGTGAATAAAATTATGAATGAAAATTGTGTGTAAAAAAATTGTGATTGATACAATATGTATGGTTGGAGTGTGATGGAATGCGTTGTGAGTGCGAGTGTTAAGAATGTGGTGTAATAAGTGAGGATTTTTATCAGACTTACATTCGACGTCGACGATGATGCGTTTGCTGACTGATGGTGGGACACCGTTGGTGGCGATGCAGAGATAGGCGCCCATTTCCGTTCGACTGATGCGGGTCAGATTGAGCTGCTCTCCGTCGTATACGTTAACTGTAAGCCATAAATTAAGTTAGAAGATGGCCACTATATTACAGCGCCCTCCACTAGATTAAAGGGCGGCCGGCGCTAAGAAGTTCATAAAGGAGCGCCCAAGTCAACCACCCTCCCCCCAACGTCAACTAATTTCGACGCGTTTATCAATAAAAATCCTACAACTTTCAAACTGAAAAAAAAAATTGTAGCATAGGGGTGGAACGTTATTCATATTTTAGAGCAACCCCAATGCATTTTTTATCCGCGTCCCCGATTCGCGATCAAGTGGCTGTTTGCGTTTTAATGAACTTCCGATCGTAAAAACATACAACTTCGAGTGACCCATTCGACAACTAATGAACCGGATTCGACTCATGCGACTTTCCTGATCCAAATCGTATTAGATTAATAAGTTTAAAAAAAAATCACGCAACAAATTCATTCATAAATTTTAACGTAATTTAGAGAGAGAGAGAGGAAAAGAAATTGGGTTTTATATAATTTGTCCTCAATTTCTTGGTTTGAATCCTGGTCAAGCCAGGCCCTTTGTGAGCCCTCTCGGTGCTTACAGCAATAGCCTTCGTTCATCACAGATGGACAGTCATGAGGTTCAGCATATCAAAACGGATTAAGTAAATTTTATGAATGTGGATTAACAAGTTAAAAAAAATTTCAACAAAACAAATTCATAAAGGTGGTCGCATTACGTTTCTCCCCTTTCTTTTTTACGACCCTCTACATTTTAAAAGACACGTCATTTTCATTTATTCACTCCCTTCATTAAGATTACAAAATAAATTATATATATATGTGTGTGTATTCAAAGAGAGAAAGTAACATTAAGCGCAACAAACAAAACAAGAGGAATGGATCTAATTCCACCACACAAATGCAATTATTAATTAGCTAACGCTAATCTTTATATCCGGGATTAGAGGCTTTGAGATTCAACTAAAATTGCTTTCAATTAAGCGCACGATTACTGCTATTGTTCCTATACGACTGTATTGTCTTTCCACTTTGATTTTATGATTAATTATAGTTAAATGCAAATTATAATGCAATTTTTGCATTGAATCTCTACGAATCTCTACTAACAAAAAATATATAAAACTGCCATTAAATGATTTATAAAAAAAAATATTGAATTTTCAAAATTATAAAATTACATTTCTGTAAAAAAAAAAATATTTTCTGTCATTTTTTGTTAGATTAAATATATTTTTTTGAAAGTTATTATAAAGTTTGCTGCGTGAAATTTGAATAAATGTTTGTGAGAAAACGTTCACCTCGACAGTAAACTCAAATATCCCGAGGCCTTTCGAAGCTTACCAGATTATCTTCCCAGACAACAAACTTAACACCAATACTGTTTGTTCCGTTCGTAATTCTCTGGATTTAACTGGCTTAACTATGTCTTTCTTACATACATATTTTTTTTCTCTCACTCTCTAAATCGCTCTTGATCTTCCATTAATTATGTGCACGATTAGCGAAATCCGAAAGTGATATGATTAATTAATTTTATGAACGGAAAAGTGGTGTTGTTTGTATGTATATGTATGTATGTATGTATTATTGAGGTTATGCTTGTATACGGAACACATTTCCATGTTAAAGCCTAGGAGGGGTCTGGAGGACCGGGGATCTTGAGATCTAATTGAATTTCATACATTCTGGATATTAATTATGCGGCTGTGCAATGTTCACGACAGACGTTCAGGATCTCTCCTCCCTATCTCGCATAGTGCGACTCGTACCTTATTATGTCGACAATTAACCCGTTTTCCCGAAGCAGAACACGACAAAAAATAAAATAAATAATAATACACACACAGATACAAGAATAAGAAGAATAAAAAAATATATAGAGAACTGAAATTATTTTCATCCCCAAGTGAAAGCGCGCAGGGTGGAGATAGCTATCACCATCTCCAGTGTTGAGCGCACTCCCCCTTGTTTTGGGATAATAACCGCCGTTCCTCCTTATTCTTCTATACGTGTAGATATATATATATATTTTTTTTATCTTAAACTTTTATTCCCAGAGAAATTTATAATAGGATGAAATTTCCCTGTAGAATACCGTCTTTTGTCATAGCCTTGATAAATGAAAACGTAGGATACGGCTTTTAAAAAACATAACATTCGGTTTTGGTTTCATCTTTCTGTTCTGCTTCCTGTTTACAGATTTCATTAAATCCGTATGACAAAAGAAATAAATAAGATCTCAGCGAATTGCATAATAAATGTGTGCATTATTTAAGCTCGATGTTAATAATGTATGTTTTTTTTTGGAAGTATTGCAAACTCTGGGCTCATCCGAATGAATGTTCACCGCAGATGGGAGTCGAAAAAGTGGATGGAAGCCATATAACTTTAAATTATTACAAACTTGTTTACTCCTCATGATGAAATTGAAGGAGCAAAGTCATGTAATTTTCAAACTGATCCTCTATTCGTGAGGACGAGGACCTTCTTCATGTCATATTACTTACACTTTACTCAAACTCTTTATTCGAGAACGGTTACAGTTTGTATTTGTCTCTAGAAAAAATGCATGTTAAGAAACATGAACATAACTTTAACTTTTCAGTCCGATCTTTTTTTCTATTCAACTTACTGAAAAGTACAAAAATATTTACAAAATAAATCAATTGTTAAGAAATTTTAATTTGTTTATTAAATAATTTTATTTATCTACAAATAATGTGAATAGTGTTAAAATTACAGGAGTTAAAAAAATGTTATTATAAAATTTTGAAAGGAAACTGAGATAGCCTTTATATATTTATGATGTTATGAATCTGACGCTTCCTGTACATCATTCTTCCTTTATTTTTCATATCCATTTATATATAATCCTAGTTTTGATATAACGTTTACAACTTGTGTATAAGAATATTGAAAATAGCTTATGTAACTTTACTACAAAACGGTTACCTACTTCCTTTCTGATGATGTATTTGGCGTATTGAGGTTTGAAATATTATAGTGAATCGACTTCGCAGCGAACGTGCATATGTATGTTAGCTGATTGAAACTTTAGTTTGTAGTCAATAATAATTATTACTAATATACATTTACGAGTAATGAAACAAGTTAGTGTTTCTATATACGAAAATAGTTTAAGGACTGGACGTAATTAAATTCAGTTACATTTCTAATAATTTAGTTCGCTTTGAATTTGTATTTCAATATTTTTTGAATGAAAACAAAAGAAAAAATGAGAAAATTATTTATTAAATTTAGGGGTAGTATTTTTTTCCGGTGCTTGGTTAAATATATGAATAAGAAATGTAATTAACTTGTTGTTCATTTCCCTTCGTCGTTCTCGCGTTTTTCGTTATTTCTGCGCGAGGGTTGAGGGCGTCTTATTGGATAATTTCGGTGTATGCTCGAGTGTGAATGAAAAGGGGGGACGGTTCACCTTATTTCGCACATTTTATTTGCATAAATGATACGATATTTCGCAATGCGCAAGAATTGTTAAAGTCGAGGGGTTGTTTGGCGCTCGCAATGTGCAAGATTAGCCGCTGCAATATTTAGCAGGTTTAGGAGGGCGCGAACGACGAGGTGGCGGCAGCGGCGATCGCGCACGTATAACTCCTGTTTTCCGTGGTGGTCCGCCACCCCCAACCCTCATGTACACCGATTCCGAGCAGCGATCTGATAAACAGGAGGTAAAAAGCCCCCCGGTGTATCGTATCGCTGTATCAACTCTGTACGGTTGTTTCTCTGCGCCCCCTGCGCTGAATGTCAACGGCTTCGTGCTGCGGGATGCCAGGGGGCGGCAGACAGCAAGCGGCGGACAAATATAAATCTCGAATGGTTTACCGAAGCCGCGATTTAATCGAATCTCTGCTTAATATCGACAACGCGTTGAGGAATTCCGATGTGGGGGCGGCTCGGGATGAATGCGGGGCCACCGAATTCCGGCAGGTCGCCGGAGTTAATTAAAGACTCCTTCACTCGGATGTTTGTCTACTTACTTTACAATCTAATGTATTCTCCGACGTCTACACCCTATATATCGGGGAACGCCGCCGCCCGACCTCGCTATTATATAAGGCCTTCAATCCCATTCAATTCAATCCAGACATCTTAATTAAGAAACTTAAAACAACTATTTACACCCCACACCAACGGCGCGATTTGATCTAATTAAATTCATCGGTGCAAATCTCACTAGGAAGTTGTCTTCATAACACAAGCAACCGCCTCTGCGCAGCTTGATCCACATCCCTATTGTTCTTAAATCAGTCATATATGTTTTCCAAATTTTAATATACAAAACAAACTTTACATATAAATAATTTCATTTTTATTGAAAAAAAATAGCAACTTATATATTATGTATATTTAGGAATTTCAAAATTGCTGAAAATGTAAATAATATGTTAATTTCTAATTTAGCGGTTTTCTTGTTAATTGAATAGTGTTAGAGGAATGTGCATAATGTATGACGGTTTCTTTCTTTAGTTGTTTTTTCTCTTAGCTTTTTTGTTCTTTTTATTTTGGAAACGGGAGCTTTTTCGTTGAATAAGTTCGCACCCGTCTGGGGTGTATCCCATCCATAAATATTTAAGATGGGGAAAAGGTAGGATGCATACATCAAGGGATGAATTTTTCATTGAATCCGACCGAGGAGTAAAGAGAAAAAAAAATAAATAAAAAAATGTAAATAAATCAAAAATAAAGTTGTGCTAATTGCTGTTACCTTTCTTGCGACGTTCTACGGAGATAGCTTGTCCATCCTCGCGACGCCACATGATCTTCGGTGCTGGGAATCCGTCGGCTTTGCAAGTGAGACTGATATTCTGATTCTCGCGTATGGCAACCGTGGATTGTGTACTCTCGGAATCCAGGATATTCGGAGGCACTGAAACACGGCTTTCGTCATTCGATTTGCATGCGAAAGGGCTAATCCCGCTGCGGGACGGTATTTACCCACGACCTGCAGATATCCAACTTGGCTAATCATCGGATTGGTATTGACTTGGCACATGTAATAACCTCTGTCCTCCTGCTGGACGCTGCTGACGTGCAGAAGCCAAGTTTTGGCATTATCATGGGACACGCTGAACCTTGGCACGCGCGAGATCACATGACGATGGATAGTCAAGATCATCTGACGATCGATGTGGATCCAAGCCACCTAAAAATAGAGAAGAATGCTTTTTAATTCCGTCAACACACCATTAAACCCATTCACGGAGGGGAGAGTGTAAAAAATAATAAAAATAAAAATAAGTTCAAGAAGGGAAGCAACGTCAAACGAACCGACCCCTTCCCCCGATTACGCAATAAAAATCGGCGCGCTCCTTTTATTGCATCGGCAGGCATCTGGGTTGGAGGGGTGGAAAAAAAGAGTAGACTCAGAGCTTTTGCCTGCAGACTAAATAATAATAGGAGGAGTCTGGGTTGTTTTATATCTGTGTATAAGCAGATTGCTAGGCTATTTGCTGCGCAATTTGTAGTCTGCATTGTCTGAAGGAAGTACGAGCACACTTGAGTACGCTTTGCCCTTAGGCCGGCGGATGGCTCTTCTTCAAGTGCCCTTCGCATCCACCAGGGAAAAGGCGATCTTCCGCAGAGGAGGGCAAACACACGAAATTACTTACACAGAAAAAGACGTTGCGACGACGAACGGGGACAAAGGGAGAAAAGGAATAACAAACGGAGGAGATTCAAGGGAAGAAGTTCCGGCAAACATTTATGCGACAATTAGCCCACTTTAAATAATGAAAAAAGAACGAATGAAAGTAAAATTCTCATGGTTCACTTTCCATTCTAAATCCCTAATGGACGGTCCATTTGCATTTCAAGATTAACAAAATATTGACGTTTAAACACCAACACACTTCTACCATAATCATTATCTTATTTAACTTTAAATTACTATTTTAATTTGTGTATTTTCAAGCTTCATCCAATCTATTTCCATATTTATATTTTCAAATTTTAGTTTTAATAATATTGAGCTAAATTCAGAAATTTAGTAAATTTTAAGAATTATTACATTTTAATAGTTTCTGAAAAAAAAAATGATAAAATTGAATAAGTGCGTAAAGTGTGATGGAATTTGGGAATGTTGAGACCTATGAAACGCACGCACATTACAATGTAAACGGTCGTAATTAGTCGTCGCTCATTTTGCAAATCCAATTTTAATTAATCGCATATATTATTTACCAAAGCCGTAATGAATATTGACCAGTTCACAAATTCGGTGATATATATTCAATTTGGAAATAAAAATATTATCGCTTGCCCATAGTGAATTATGGAGTTTCCAAAAAAAAATAAAAAACACATTTCGCCTACAAAGAACGAATTTAGTTTGAAATTTATTTATCATTTTCAAATTTAGCAGTCAACAATATTTATATCCGAGTCACTCGAAAACCAATCATGTTTTTTTTATTTTAATATGAATATTATTTAAAATTTAATGGAAACACTCTGCGCATGAGGAAAAACGTAATTGACACTTGACCATCCGTTTTTATTTTTTTTTCAGGTAAATTAAATAACTGAATAGGAGCATGAAACGAACAAAAAAAAAGAAGAATAAAAGCGTAACAAATTTAAAAAAAATCGCGTTATTGCTGCGTCCTCCTCGGTGTGACGTGATTAAATTTAAATTGCTGAATTTGCATGAAATATTACACTTGCCGCCCCCCCTAAATATAATTAAATTTTATTAAATCGGGTATTCTAGTTTAGTGTAGTCTAGTCATGCACATCGCTAATTACGCGAAAATTCCTTACGCCGGAAAATCGGATTCAAATTATAGCCAGACAAAAGAGTATAAGAAGATGAATATTATCAACATGCAATATTGCATCTCGGGTAAATAATTAGTGATAAAGGTGTTTGATGATTCATTTTGGCCGTCGATGCGTGACGAAGGAAATTGCGATGCGCCCTTGCGCGATGCTCTCATCCTCTAAAGGGTGTAAACCTTTACGAGTTGCATTTCGATTTCGGCTAGAACAGCAGACGCAGATGCTAACAATAAAGGCATAATGTGCTCGCTGTAAAACTCCCAAGACTGGAGATATTCTAATGGCGCAAATCATTTAAGAAAATTTCATTAGAACCAGTCATAACATGACTTCTATTAACTTGGAAGCAAACGATCGTTTTATCATGATTACCAGCCTGTATTTGTATTATTCACAAAATACACGAATTTATCCAAGTTTTCCAGAGATCTTTTCGAGAATTACATGAAACATTATAGTTTTATAAGAATATCTAAGACACAACGCTGTAATACGCGTTCAAAGTTAAGAAATTGAATTAAAAACGTTCGAAAAAGCAGTGTTTTTACATTTCATTGATTTTCTAGAAAACTATAATAGCATTTCATTGATTTATTCGTTGGCTATGTAATGGCTCAAAGAGCTTAAGCTTGCAAAAAGCCACATAACTAACTTACTGTAATAACCATTGTAACACTCTTAAATATAATAAAAGAATTTAAAATGCAATGCCGTTTGGCTGTAATTCATGTACAAAGTTTAAAAAATGCTGGAAAAAGCAGTGTTTTTAGGAAACATTCAAATCCAGTAGGAAACAATAACTGGAAGATTAAAATCCAGTAGGAAAAATGCAAATCCAGTAGGAAACAATAACTGGAAGATTAAAATCCAGTAGGAAACATTCAAATCCAGTAGGAAACAATAACTGGAAGATTAAAATCCAGTAGGAAAAATGCAAATCCAGTAGGAAACAATAACTGGAAGATTAAAATCCAGTAGGAAACATTCAAATCCAGTAGGAAACAATAACTGGAAAATTAAAATCCAGTAGAAAACATTCAAATCCAGTAGGAAACAATAACTGGAAGATTCAAATCCAGTAGGAAATAATAACTGGAAGATTCAAATCCACTAGAAAACAATAACTGGAAGATGAAAGTTGAATATAAAACAATAATTGGAAGATTTAGATCAAGTATCAAAGAAAGCAAAAGATGAAAATTATTTAGATGATAAAAATTTCCTACCTATTGTTTTTTCCGAGAAAATCAATGAAATGTAAAAACACTGCTTTTTTTAACGTTTTTTCAACTTTGAACACGAATAAATCAATGAAATG
>NW_017096436.1:0-4640 GCF_001412225.1 Nicrophorus vespilloides
ATCAGATTGTTTCTTCTAATAATGTCGAGAACATATGCAAGATGAAACATTGTTTTCAGAAACTGTTCCAGTAAGGAAAAATAAATCTGAAACCAGAAAGCAGCAATGCAAGACAAAGTGTATACCGAAGAGGATATACGCAAGATAGCTCCAGGCTATCGAGGCAAAGCCGCAAACTTTGATCCTACTCGCGTAGGTAAGAAGCAAGCAAAGCCGCCACCAAAACAACAACCAAGTTTTGACGAGTCCAGAAAAAGACATCAGAAAAGCGATCAGTGAAATTGCACCAAGACAGGAATTCGCAGCTAACTATTCGAATATAGTTGACATATCACGAGAGGTGTATGATAGCTACAGAGCCGATGAGAAGCAGCTTGACAGGCAGCTTGAAAAACTCGAACTCGACTACTATGCTACAGCACTACTTTGGATGAGACTACTCGAAGTAAAAGCAAAACAAGGCGACCAAGTTTTGACGAGTCCAGAAAAAGACATCAGAAAAGCGATCAGTGAAGATACTTTCAATGTACCACAACCGCTCTACGCATATCTAAAAGAAATAGGTACCTATGCGGACAAAATGGGAAAAGAGACACGACTAACTGTCCCTCCATTGCCGTCCACTGTGGTTCAAAATTTCGGCGGATATCACGCAGCAATGGTAAACATTGATACTCACAACGCATTCGAAGAGATACCTTCTTTAGGCATCGCCGGGGACATGGTAATGGCTCTCGCTTCAGCAGAAGACGAACCTATACCGAATTTCCATATTGGCAAGCCAGTAGGAGCAATCTTTACCGAAAATCTGATTGGAAACATAGCCAACATCGGTCCAAGAAGGGCAGAAATCAAACAGCGTTTGATAAGCTATGGAATAACATCAACTAGATTTGATGAGTACGTACCAAACACCAGATTCCATCTGAGGTACATACGCGCAATATCCGATATAATCGGAAAATTCGAAACATTCAAAGTTGAAAATGCAATGAAGAAAACAAAATCTCATTATCATTAAGAAAAAAAGAACATTCAAAAAAAACATTACAATATCTGCAGAAATGAATGGAAAATCATCGAAAATTAATTATTCAATATAAACAACAAGAATATTTCTTTGTGTATCGATTTGGTGACATTTTACTGAAAATAAGGAAAACTTATTTCACCGTAAATTATAACACATTTCAGACGATAATGAATTTTTTGCAAGTTCAAATTTTAATTTTTATTTTCTTCTATAAAAAAAAGAAACAGAATATTTCTTCACCAGAATTATTATTTCGTATATTAACATAGCAAATTTGTACTGTAGAAAAAATTCAACTCGAAAATGAAAACTATTCTAAAATTGAAATAAAACACCAAAAATAAAACATATTACTTCAGATATTGAAGAAATTTTTAAAAAAATGTACAATTGACTATCATGAGTTTCGTTAGATAAAGAAAATCATTACTAACGTTCAATATAACAAAGAAAATGAATAATCTAAAAGTTCCTGTTAATTTACTCCAAATAACGAAGAAGTGCACTTATTTCATACTAAGAAGGTTCATTTCTTAATATAAAATTTATAATTATATATGATAATGAATATTATCAGTTTAAACTTGAACTACAAAAATAAGATCTGAATTATTGTAAATGTTCATAGTTTTATTAAAAAAAATCTGTATAAACAGAAGAACTCATTTTGACGATTGTAGTCCTAATGTTAGTTGAATGATGGTGAATGTTGTTAGAGGTAATAAGTTTTGCTCAAACTTTTCGTTGATTTGAAAGATAAACTTGAGGATTGGAGTCCCGAAGGATTTGGCTTGATGGTGAATATCATTAGGTAATACTTTTGTTATACATTTGTCTAAGATAGAAAGGTACAATTAAGGATTGAAATCCTAATGTTAATGGAGTAATGGTGAATATTGTTAGGTAATACTTTTGTTCTAAGTTCCTAATAAATAGAAGGATACAATTAAGGAATGAAGTTCCAATGTTATTTGAACGATGGCGAATGTTATTAGGTAACTTTTGCTCAAACTTTTCGTTGATTTGAAAGATAAACTTGAGGATTGGAGTCCCGAAGGATTTGGCTTGATGGTGAATATCATTAGGTAATTCTTCTGTTATACATTTATCTAAGATAGAAAGGTACAATTAAGGATTGAAATCCTAATGTTAATGGAATAATGGTGAATATTGTTAGGTAATACTTTTGTTCTAAGTTCCTAATAAATAGAAGGATACAATTGAGGATTGAAGTCCCTCAAAGAAAAAATCAGAAATAAGTTCAAATTCTATCGAAAATATAAATAAATTGTAGAGAAAAATTGTACAACAAAGATTAAACATTTCTTTCGTTACTTAAGAATTAAAAAAAAAATAAGAGAAATTTTCAGATATAAATAGACCTTAATGTGAATCTCTCAATCTACTAATATTTGAACATTTTTTCCACAAAAAAACAGAAGAACTGTAAGATGAAACAAGAAACTTTTTTAAAGAGAAAAACATGTACTAATTGAAGAATTTCAACCCAATAAAAACAGGAAAACATTTCTGAAATAAATGTACAATCAATAAGAAAATATCAATTTCTTTCGTTACTTGTAATATTCAAGAATTATTTTATATATAATAAAATGAATCTGAAGATTTGTTCTGATGCAGTTGAAATGTAAGAAAATACACATTTCCATTTGAAAATAAAAAAAAATCTCTTGTTACTATTTTTTCTATAGAAATCAAATGAACTTTGTAATTGGATGAAATATGTTTGTCGTACACTATGTATAGTAGTATAACTTGGTTACTAATGTGAAAAAAGTGGATGTAAAACTGGGAAATTACAAAAAAAAAATTGAAGCATTTATAGAGAAAAACGTTGTCCACCTAAAGATTATTTAAGACTTAGAAAAATAAAAGATAGAACATTTCATATACAAAGAAAAAACTTGTAATTAATTGAAGAATTTCAACTCAAAACAAGAACAAAGTTGCTGAACAATCAATGAGAAAATATCAATTTCTCTCATTACTAATATTTGATAATTTGATTTTTTTTAATGTTTTTTTTTCTCCAGTATTCTAAGAATTATGTTAAGTAAACAAATCTGCGAAAATAGTAATTCTCTTATTCAAATTTGTGAAATTTGAAAATCAAAGAAAAAGTTGTATTGTTGAAAAATTTCAACCTGAAAATATACTTATTCTGAAATTAAAGAATACACCAAAACATGTGGACAAAAAACGTTTAAAATTTTTAAACACAATTTGCAATTCTAAGAATTATGTTGAACTTTGTTAGGTAACAGCAGTTAACTTTTGTATCGTAGATCAGTTTAAGAAAGATTTTTAGACAGAAAATGTATGATTTTGTGAAAACTGGACAAGTAGAACATTTTCCTAATAACAATAAAAGATTTCTCTCATTCTTAATATTAAAGTTTTTTTTTATCGAAAAATCTAAATTTGTTTTCAATATATGAAGTTGTAATTATACAGCATATATTGATGACAAATCGATATAAATATTCCAAAAAGAAAAGAAAATCATTACAAACATTTAATTTTTTGTTAAATTATTAAAATCAGATTGTTTCTTCTAATAATGTCGAGAACATATGCAAGATAGAAATAAAACAAAATCTCATTATCATTAAGAAAAAAAGAACATTCAAAAAAAACATTACAATATCTGCAGAAATGAATGGAAAATCATCCAAAATTAATTATTCAATATAAACAACAAGAATATTTCTTTGTGTATCGATTTGGTGACATTTTACTGAAAATAAGGAAAACTTATTTCACCGTAAATTATAACACATTTCAGACGATAATGAATTTTTTGCAAGTTCAAATTTTAATTTTTATTTTCTTCTATAAAAAAAAGAAACAGAATATTTCTTCACCAGAATTATTATTTCGTATATTAACATAGCAAATTTGTACTGTAGAAAAAATTCAACTCGAAAATGAAAACTATTCTAAAATTGAAATAAAACACCAAAAATAAAACATATTACTTCAGATATTGAAGAAATTTTTAAAAAAATGTACAATTGACTATCATGAGTTTCGTTAGATAAAGAAAATCATTACTAACGTTCAATATAACAAAGAAAATGAATAATCTAAAAGTTCCTGTTAATTTACTCCAAATAACGAAGAAGTGCACTTATTTCATACTAAGAAGGTTCATTTCTTAATAAAAAATTTATAATTATATATGATAATGAATATTATCAGTTTAAACTTGAACTACAAAAATAAGATCTGAATTATTGTAAATGTTCATAGTTTTATTAAAAAAAAATCTGTATAAACAGAAGAACTCATTTTGACGATTGTAGTCCTAATGTTAGTTGAATGATGGTGAATGTTGTTAGAGGTAATAATTTTGCTCAAACTTTTCGTTGATTTGAAAGATAAACTTGAGGATTGGAGTCCCGAAGGATTTGGCTTGATGGTGAATATCATTAGGTAATACTTCTGTTATACATTTGTCTAAGATAGAAAGGTATAATTAAGGATTGAAATCCTAATGTTAATGGAATAATGGTGAATATTGTTAGGTAATACTTTTGTTCTAAGTTCCTAATAAATAGAAGGATACAATTGAGGATTGAAGTCC
>NW_017096436.1:4665-15508 GCF_001412225.1 Nicrophorus vespilloides
TCCAATGTTATTTGAATGATGGCGAATGTTATTAGGTAACTTTTGCTCAAACTTTTCGTTGATTTGAAAGAAAAACTTGAGGATTGGAGTCCCGAAGGATTTGGCTTGATGGTGAATATCATTAGGTAATACTTCTGTTATACATTTATCTAAGATAGAAAGGTACAATTAAGGATTGAAATCCCAATGTTATTTGAATGATGGCGAATGTTATTAGGTAACTTTTGCTCAAACTTTTCGTTGATTTGAAAGAAAAACTTGAGGATTGGAGTCCCGAAGGATTTGGCTTGATGGTGAATATCATTAGGTAATACTTCTGTTATACATTTGTCTAAGATAGAAAGGTATAATTAAGGATTGAAATCCTAATGTTAATGGAATAATGGTGAATATTGTTAGGTAATACTTTTTTTCTAAGTTCCTAATAAATAGAAGGTTACAATTGAGGATTGAAGTCTCAATGTTATTTAAATAATGGCGAATGTTATTAGGTAACTTTTGCTCAAACTTTCCGTTGATTTGAAAGATAAACTTGAGGATTGGCGAATGTTATTAGGTAACTTCTGCTCAAACTTTTCGATGATTTGAAGGATACAATTTGATTCCCAATATTATTTGAATTATGGTGCATTTTGTTAATAATAAATCTGTTCGACATTTATATTAAATATAATGTAAATCTATTACACTTTTGTTCTTTAGCCTTATTATTTCAGTCCAACAATAATCGTATTTATTACTATAAAATAATTTATAATGTATTTATTTAAACAAATTTTAATGTATATGAATGCTATTAGGTAACTTTTGCTCAAACTTTTCGATGATTTGAAGGATAAAATTGAGGATTTGGAGTCCCAATGTTTCTTGAATTATGGTGCATTTTGTTAGGAAATACTTCTGTACTAAATTTGTGTGATGGTGAATGTTGTTAGAGGTAATAGATAAAACTTTTCGTTGATTTGAAGTATAAAAGTTTTGCTCAAACTCTTCGTCGATTTGAAATTGGAGTCCAAATGCTATTTTATTGATGGTGAATAATTTTATTGATCTGAAGGATAAAATTGTGGATTGGGGTCCGATAGGTTGCAAATGCGATGTGTGTCGATGCGTAAAGAGCGCGCCCGTCTTCGAGATATTCTGCACGGCGTGGTGGCGTGTGTGTATATGAAGAGGTTGTTGGTGGAGGAGGAGAGGAGTGCACATGTATGCACGGTGAGAGAATGAATCCTGCGAGATGCAGTGTCCGGTCGTTGGCCTGCTATTGTGAGGAACCCCTCCTGCGGGTACTGCCGGCACTTCCAGCAACAATTACTCATTATACCACCATGGCGTGGTACTCGCGCACACACACACATACCGTACCCATAGCAGCAGCATCTTAAAGAAGTCCACCGCGCGATAGATCGAAGTGGATAAATTAGAAGTGGCGAATAGGTCATTGTTCCCCATCATCATCATCATACCAACAACAACAACGATGATGATGATGACGCTCGTACGCAAGAAGAGAAGAGCCACTGGAGGAGGGCAGAGCACATCTCTCCCCGGTATACCAGTTTTATTACGATCTTATTCAGTTCATGACTCGGAGGAATCTCTGGGCTCGGAGGAGAGTGAGCGGCGCGCTCCGGGGCAGCAAATGAATTTAATAAGAGAGAACCCACGAAAACAAGAAGAAAATCCGAAGAAACGCAACGGACGACAACGAGGAAGAAAGAGGTGGAGGATGGAGGGACATTACTTTACGACTGGCCGAAAGCATAAAATCATAATTTACAAGCACCCTTTAATTGCGACGACATTCTTCCCTCCTCCTGACCATCTCCACAAGAACAACGAACAAAATCGAAGAAATCGACCAAGAAAAATCCAAAACTATTCCGGCATCCGTTCTTAATGACACCCTTCATTTCTAACCGCAGTCCCACATCAATTTCGCATCCCAATGCTAAAACCTAGAACCTTACTCACTTTTATTTTGTTCTTCAATTTTTTCATAATATCGTCTTGAAATGCAAACACAACTTCCTTCATTTAACTTACAAGAACAACAAACAAAATCAAAGAAGAATCCAAAACTATTCCGGCATCCGTTCTTAATGACATCCTTCATTTCTAACCGCAGTCCCACATCAATTTCGCATCCCAATGCTAAAATCTAGAACTTTACTCACTTTTATTTTCTTCTTGAAATTTTTCATAATATCGTCCTGCAATGCGAACACAGAATACCCTCCGCTTCAACAACTTCCGTCATTTAACTTATTACGTAATGCGCGCATATTTATCATTCGCTCAAACATTAATCAATGAAATAAAAATCAGGAATCCTATGCAAATGCTTCCAGCAATTTGTTATTACAATTTTTACACATTTCAATATGCTTTGTACTGTAATTTAATCAAATACACAAGAACACAAAATTGAAAATATGCTATATAATGATTAAATATCAGTGTTTTTCAATCTGTTTGTAGAAATTGCATCCTTCAAGTATGTTATACTTTTCGAAATATCTATGAAAATTGAAGCTTTTGATTTACGTAAACTGAAAATTTTGTTTATTTCACCGAAGCCTTCGAGTTTGACAACTTTTTTTTACATCTTAACCGAAAATTTGTCAAATTTTCTTCGCTCCGCAGATGTAATGAAAGGACGGTTAAAGAACGCTGATCTAGATCATTATATAATATAATCTATTATAGAATCCAGTTCGTGGATTTATCTTAAAATCAATGAATAATGAACAATTTTAATAAAGAACATTTTTTTAATGCTCATAAATTTCTTATAAACATATAAATAAATGTGAAGATTAAGTAATAAATCTTTAATAAAGTTAAAAAACAAACCAAAATCAGTGAAATACTAAAGAAATTATTGTAATTTAAAAAAAAAATCTTCATGATGAATCACATATTCATAATAAAGGGACTAAATACTTTAGTATTCGAGTCAAATTCGACAAAATTTCAATGAGATGCTATAATAAATTTATAATATTCATTTAAAAATGAATCGTCTATTTAATTGTTGTTAATAATAACATTAATGTAAATGATATTAACTTAACAGATGCACCCAGATTCACTGTTATATCAATAAATTAGTAAATATTTTAATAATTAAATTTCATGATTACAATTTATAACATCATAACGGAAACAATCAAAGAAATTGTAATTATAATAAGATGATAAGAGATTAAAGCAACAACAAGCAATAATTGATTTAAGAATCGAATTCTTAATATAAAATTAGTAAAAACATCAAAAATGTGTTTAGCTGTAATTTTACTGTTAATGTGTGATATAAATTATTTCAAATAATTATACCAAAAAAGTCGAAATCGCATTGTTTATTTTACCAATGGACAGTAAAAACCTTCGGATTCATTTATAATTATATTAAAATCTCTTGGAAATTGATCAAATATCGTTAGTTTTTCACACACAAAAATCTTCTAAAAATCAGGTATTTGTGCCAAAATATTCACATATATTTGTGCGAATCAATCAATTGCATTTATAAGGTACATTACCTAGAACTTAATAATGTTTTTCGTTTCGTCAAGTTTTCTAACAAACTTACAATGTTTTTCTTAACGTTTATTGACAAACTTTGTGTATCTTTATAGAAGAAAATAGTCTATCAAAAAAAAATATATTTTATTACGACAAAACTAGTATTTCTCAAACAGTTACCAAAAATGATAAATTTGATAAATTGAAGTATATAAAGTAAAAGAAAAAACATAAAAAAATATTTCTTAGTATAATCTTATAGAATCTCAAAATATCTTTAAATTACAGATTCTACAGTTTGCTAACAGTCATTAAATTAAACTAGTATAATTTTTAGTATTTCCAAATTAAAATTTACAATTTTTTGCATTATAAAACTGCGCAAAAGTAACTAAAATACTATTTTTTTTATAAATATTTCTATAAGAATATTTAGAATTAAATACATTTTATATAACAGAAAATTCCATAGAAACATTTTAGCTCATTCGAACAATTGAAATTATTATGTTGACAAAATCGATTTCTTTCATCTTCAACCAGTCAAGTCTTGAGTGTCTTGATCTTATTAAACACAACTATGCAAATGATGAAAGTCACTTACGTAAGCGTGTCTTAATTAGTCTCTGCTGTTACGTGCTAAACCTCACATTTTAATTAAATTTTAATGCCGACATAAAGTAGAGCTTACGGAAACCTAATGGTTTCAATTATGTCAATCGATATAAATCATCGTTGAAAATTGAATTTATTTTGTTGTTTTCGTTCAATTTTTTTTTGTTACTAAAATTGACAAAAGTTCACAGAATTGATTCACAGTGAACTTAAATATAAAATTCGATTTATGTTTTTGCGCTCGTAATGTTCTTCAGCATAAAAAATTGGTATAAAATTAAGAATTAAACATGAACCAATGATAAACCGATTTATTAGTGTTAAATAAATTACTTAACAATTTCATTAAAAAAAAACAGGAAATACCTGCGCATTTATTAAATTGTGATGGAGATGTTTGGGAAAGATCTCAGTACTATTTTGGTATTAGAAAGAAAACCTTTACCTACTACATTTGTAGTTTTATATAAGTAAGTAAACCTTTAACTATTACATTTGTAGTTTTAATTATGTGTTCATTTGTTACTGTTAAACGAAAAACTTTAACAAACAAAAGCTGAATTTCTTGATAAGTAGATTGAACTAAATTTATTGTTGACTATAATCGTAGCTAGAGAAAGAATGTGTAAATCTTTGAACAAATTGGAACAATATTTTCCAAACTCAATAAAAAAATTCTGTTTCAGAATAAAAACGTTTAACAGTTTGCCAACGCGCGGCGGATATATTCGCCCTATACTTTAAACTTGTGCAAAATTGCTTCCAGGAAATAGGAGAAATAAAAGATTTTACATTAGTTTTTGTAGAAGTGCCATTTGTGTTATCAAAATACGCCACAACATAATAATACATAGCAGATTTTGCAAAAGACAGATGAAAATGATGCAACATTAAGCTTTGCTTTGCATAGGAAATGTCAATTCGACGACTCCTTAATTAGATGGAAATTTAAGAAAATGTTACGCAACAAATAATTGTAGAGCGCTGTAATTAACCTCGAAGCGTGACAAGTTTCGTTTTAACGTAATTAATGCATTTCATTAATTAATCTTCTGTAATTGCATACAAAATGCGAATAACAATGAATAATAAACGTAACTACGGCAAAAAATAAAATAATTTCCAAGTAAAAAATCTAAGACGCACCAAAAAAAAACTTCCTATGCTTGAGGAAAGACAGTAAATGTAACTAATTAGTTGTCAGAAAACTTATTTGTTTAATTTAAAGAAAATTAAAGCAAATTATCGAAATGAGTTCCTCACGAATGATTTATTTACAGAAAACAAACGATTTGGATAATAAAAAAAATCGTTCTTTTTTTTTATGAATTGATGTAACAACTTAACATAAACGCTGAGAATGATAATTGTTTAAAAAGAAATTGTCGAATTAATTTATTAATTAATTGGAAATGCAATAAATAAGAAATATGAAAAGAAATAAACAAAATTTGTGTTTGGACGTTAGTTTTCACGAAGGAGGTAATAGTAATAAAGTAGAATTGGTTATTTTCAATTAACAAGAATTTTGGCATTATTTATATATAAATTGGCAATTTGAGAATATTGATGTAACAGCGTTTCTAAATGAGTTGCGTCATTTTTTTTTATTTAAATGACAGCTGTCACCTTGTGTCAAAATGAGGAATTACTCTCAGCGGTACAACTACAAACAAAGATGACGTGTTGCCTCAATTTTTTATTCGAAATGACAGCTGTCACCTTGTGTCAAAGTGAGGAATTACTCTCAGCATTACAACTACAAACAAAGATGTTGTGTTGTGTCAATTGTTTACCGAAATGACAGCTGTCACTAAGTGTCAAAGTCAGGAATTGCTCTTAATAATTGGGTTGCATCACAACAACATACAAATATGTTGGGTTGCAAGGGGAAAAAGTTGAGAAAAGCCGATGAAGAAAATAACGTATACATATGAAAAATGTAACACCATTAATTTTGTAGGAAGAAAACAACTTAGTAGAAATAATACAATTGAATTATACGAAGGACGTAATTATTAGTGTTATTAGTTTTGTAATGTTTTTATTTCAAAAAATTTATCTTTTTTCTAGTATATAAAATGTCTTTAACGAAGATCAATTTTATTTGAGAAAACTGTATTAAATGAATACGAAAACTTGAGATATCACAGCAAATATTCTATATAACAATTGTTTACGAAATGACAGCTGTCACTTTTTGTCAAAGTAAGGAATTACTCTTGTGTGGCATCAATTGTTTACGGAAATGACAGCTGTCACCTAGTAGAATGCATTACAACATCAAACAAATATGTTGGGCTGCAAGGGTAAAACAAAAGTTGAGAAACGCTTATTAAAAAAATAACGTATAAATATGAAAAATTTAACACAATTAATGTTGCAGGAAAAAAACTAACATAAAAAACACAATTCAATTATTCGAAGGACGTAATCGTCTTAAAGTATAATTGGTAATCGTAAATTCTGGTGTTATTAGTTTTGTAATGTTTTTATTTCAAAAAATATATCTTTTTTCTTGTATATAAAATGTCTTTAACGCAGATCAATTATATTTCAGAACATTGGATGAATACGGAAACTTGAGATATAGCAGCAAATATTATATATAACAGCATTTTAACGAAATGACAGCTGTCACCTTTAGTCAAAGTGAGGAATTACTCTTAGCTGTACTACTACAAACAAATATGCTGTGTTGCGTAATTTTTTTAACGAAATGACAGCTGTCAACTTGTGTCAAAGCGAGGTATTACTCTTAGCAAGACAACTACAAATAAGTATGCTGTATTGCGTCAATTGTTTAACAAAATGAAATTTGTCACCTTGTGTCAAAGTTAGGAATTACTCTTAGCAATTGAGTCGCAATACAACTACAAACAAATAAATTGGTTTGTAAGAAGAAATCAAAAGTGGACAAATAAAATAATGGATATTGAAATTGTAACATGTACTTATTTTTTTTAAACGTATAATACACCACAATCCGTGTATGTTTTCATTTTGAGGTAAAATATTTGTTGATTATATCTTGATTTAGAAATAATTCGCATTTTAAAAGTTGTTCAAAATTTGATACTTTTAATTAAGTTACACATTACTTTCTTTCTAATTTAATAATAAAAGATTTAATGAGGAAAATAAATGTTGAATACATGGAAATTGTTAAACGTTAAATCTTGAAGGAATAAGAAAATTGGAATGTAATAAAATAGAAACCAATTTTTTTTTTCAAATCTTGGTTTCATAAGATTTTTTCATAAGTCAACAACACTTTCTCAATTCAAGAATTAAAACATTTAACAATGAAAACGTTTAATTAACTTGACATTCCTGTTTTAGTTAAAAGATTTTAATGAAAAAATAGTAAAATAAATCACAAAATTTCTTGATTTCGATTTAATCGCATCTTAAAAGTTGTATATTTATAACAATTATTTTATTTAGTTATGTTAATATTACTTTTATTCATTCAATAATTAAAAATAATAATTATTATATTGAATATACATGGAAGAGGTAACAATTTATTGTAAACAAAGAAAGTATAATAAAGTTATTTAGATTTTAATGGAAAAAGAAAAAAGATATTTGAAAATTGTTCTGTAAATGAGATAGATTTCGATGTATACGCATCTTTTTTTAAAATATTTGATTTGTTTAGTAAGTTAACATTACCTTTATTATACAATTATAAAATTCACAAATGTTTATTTGTTTTTTTTAAATCTTAAAAGTTGAATTTCTTTTAACAATAAATTCGCTTTTTGATTCAATCATTGAAACATTCATTAAAAATGTCGAATATATGAAAAAACCGATTCTATATTGTTATGAATTAAAAAAGTACAGCAGTTATTTAAAATTTAAGGAAATTTTTTTTTTTAATATTATTCGATAATATTTCGATACTTTGAAATCTTAGAAATTGAGTTTTTTTTAAACATTGGTTTCGTTTAATTCAATTAGCATTACTTTCTTAATTCAATAATTGAAATATGAATTAAAAATAATGTTGAATATATGGAAAGTTTTGCACAATATTGCGACGAATTAAAAAACAGCAAAGTTATTTAGACTTTAATATTCTTGTTTATAAATGAGATCGAAAATGTCTTGAATACTTTCTGAATAATGTGTTAATAATTAGGACATTAACATATAAATTGTTTACTTAAAGTACAACAAATCATCTGATCAAAGGATTGACAATATTGATTAAAAAATGTTTTTGTAATTTTATACTTTTGTTTCTGTAAACAGCACTTTCTTGATTTAGTCAAATATAGTAAAATAAATGTTGATTATATGAAAAGTATTACATGTATTCAAATCATGAAAAAAATGTAAGTTTCAGGAAAAATATTTTTGGTAATTTTTTTTTATAAATTTCTATTTCTTCTTATGTTAAAAGTTGCGTTTTTGTTTCAACATTGGATAACGTTTAATTAAATAAACAGAACTTTCTTGATTTTGTCAAATATATCAATAGAAAAATAAATGTTGAATGTATGAAAAAGTATTAATAAATTTTAATATAAATTATAAAAAGAAAATGTATTTTTTTTCTTGATTTACTTATTAAATCATTATTGCAATTAATTAATTAAAATGCATAACTATTATAACTTTTTTTGTATTATCATTTGCTACTTCATAACACTCAGTGGAATAGAGTGGGAATAGAGTGGATTGTATAAGCACGTGCTTCAAGAATTCGAATCATTTGAAATCTAATCGTGAACGCATCGAAGCGAGCGTTTGAAACAAAAACAAAATTAAAGTCAAAATGATGGACAAAAAAAGAAAAGAGAAACAAATCATACCCAGGGAGAATCCAAGTAAAATCGCAACGAGCGGATAATTCCAATAAAAATGTGTGTACATCATGATGGTGGTGATGATGCTGATGATGATTTTCATAGCACGTGCGAAGAATTAAAAGTCTGGCAATTATTTTAGTTGTAGTAGTACTAGTAAATACAAAAGTCACAAGTGCACTTGATATGGATTCGAGAGATATGTTGTGTGTATGTTTGTGATAAACAGAGATGGATGTTTGTGTTTGATGTGTTAGAAAATGTGCGAAAGAGTGTGTCGAGTTTGAAGAGTTTTACAGGTGACGAAGTAGAAGTAGCAGTAATAGTAAATAGTAGTTGTTTTTTTTGTAGAGAAGAAGTTGGGTAAGGTAATGTACAAAAGGGTAAAAGAAGGCACACGCGGTTTATATAATGTAGGTACAAAACTGCGGGTCGCGTCCACGTGCAAGCGTCTCGCAAAGAGCACTGGCCTCGGCGGCGGCAGCGGCAGCGGCGGAACGCAATCACTCCGGCGCTCGACGGACGACTCCAGATTATCAGCAGGAATATGACCACGACAGAGAGAGACCAGATCACCATCACGAGAGGAATGCTGCGACATCATCAACGAAAGCAAGAGCAACAGGATCATCATCATTGCATCACATCAATTTTTTTTTTTTGTCTTCTAATCGCATACTCAAATGACCAACAGGTTCGATCTTCAGTTCAGATCAACGTTCATCTATCAGCAGTAATCAGCATTACTCAAAATTAAAAATAATTTAGAAATTTTATTATAAAACTTTAAAAAAAAAATATATTAATATATAATCAAGTTTTTCTTGTCACTTTACATATAGTAAACCAGGATATATCTTAATAAAATTTAGGTTTTCTTCATTCTTTACATTTTCCATATCTAAATTATCTCAATTTAAGGAATTAAGAAAAGAAATTTCTTTAGTTTTACTAGAAAACTCGACAATAAATATTAATATAATTTGGGTCTTCTCATTTCTTTAGATATTCCAGATCTGAATTAAGCCAAAAAAAGGAATTAATAAAACAAATTTCATCAATTTCTTTCTCTTTTTCTTCTCTCTATATCTGAATTAACCAAACAAAAAGCAATTAAGAAATCAAACTTCTGCAATTTCTTAAATTTGCTTTATTAAAAAAGAAACTTAAAAAAAAAACCATTTTTCAATAAGCATTACTAATATAATTTATGTTTTCTTCTCTCTTTGCATTTTTTCATTTCTTCAGTTTAACTAGAAAACTTTACAAAAGTCCATTCGACAACAAATAGTAATGTAATTTCTTCATTCTTTACATTTTCCAGATCTAAATTATCTCAATTTAAGGAATTAAAAAAACAAATTTCCTTAATTTCTTTAGTTTTACTAGAAAACTCGACAACAAATATTAATATAATTTGGGTCTTCACATTTCTTTAGATATTCCAGATCTGAATTAAGCTAAGAAAAGGAATTAATAAAACAAACTTCTACAATTTCTTCGGCTTTATTAAAAAATCCCATTTTTCAATAAATACTTCTAATATAATTTATGTTTTCTTCTCTCTTTGCATTTTTCATTTCTTCAGTTTAACTACAAAACTTTTAAAAAATCCATTCGACAAGAAATAGTAATGTAATTTATAAAATAAAAATCCTTTTGACAACAGATATTACTATAATTTAGGTTTTCTTCATTCTTTACATTTTCCAGATCTAAATTATCTCAATTTAGGGAATTAAAAAAAGAAATATCATCAATATCTTTAGTTTTACTAGAAAACTCGACAACAAATATTAATATAATTTGGGTCTTCACATTTCTTTAGATATTCCATATCTGAATTAAGCTAAGAAAAGGAATTAATAAAACAAACTTCT
>NW_017096437.1:0-2687 GCF_001412225.1 Nicrophorus vespilloides
CTTTAATCAAATATATTTTGTTTTTTTTTTGCATTCAACAATACCTGGCATAATGCGGATTAAGTATCGCCCGCTTCAAAAATTTGAAAATTAATATACTGCCTAAATAAAATATTTAAAAATGTTTAAAAACTGTAAGTTATGCAATAACCCTGATAGTTTGAAAATGTACAAAAAATAATATATGCGCGATGATAATTTGATGCGATGCAATATTAAATGGTCGTCATTCTTGCTTTTAGTACTACAAAAAAAAAATACGTGCGTAATATTGTGTAGAGAAAAAATCTGTCATAAATAATATATGTTTATGAAATGAAATAAAACGGAGGAAAGTTTATTTTCTTTTTCAGAAGGTTTAAAGTAAAAAAAACATTTATATGCTAATAATCTTTATAGTAGATAATTTATAGAATATAATTTATCTAATTATATATAATAACAATAATTATTTTGAAATATTACTAAAAGTTTCTAAAACATATTTGTTTAATTAGTTTTTAATTACGACGTTATTTTTTTTTAAATTACTTTAGATTCTATACAATAACTAATAACTATATATAAAATATTAGTGGAAAATGTTATTTTACTAATTTTGAAAATTATAACATATTTCTCGCTATGAAAAATAAACTATTTAGTTAAACTTTGCATTTCGAACACGTTTCATTCAGTGCTAAGGCGTAGTAAGTGTAAATATACGCCATAAAAATACTTTTACAGCAGCAAGGACTAATCCTTCGGAGAATTTCTCGTTTCAAAAATTATTGGAATTATCTCATATTTATTCTTGTTTCCGTAGAATACATTCGCAAATTGCTGTAAGAGATGAAGAAGTTCTCGAAAAATTAATTTTCGAAAGGTTTAAACATAAAATTGAGGAAATACCAGAGACATCTGCTTATTGTGAGTTGTTGAGATCCACGAAGAATGGATCGAGGAAAGGCTAAATCGAGAATTGAAAGCCTGGGCTGTTTTCACCGAGCAAATGCAAAATATTAGCACTATACTTAACAGGTATGGAGAATTAATTTCCATGCAAAGTATTGAGTATACCCGATTTGATTTAGTCGGTTTGGAACATAAGATGCTAGCACTTAAGACTATGGCAGAATCGCTAAGGGATCTAGCAGAATTTGGCAATGATGATGTCTGTAAGTTGGTGTCTAGTAATGAACTAAGTAAATTGAGCTTTTTTCATGATGATCTATATAATACCTACAGGAGCAAGTTCCAAAAGCTAATGAAGTATACTTTCTATTTCTTAAACAAAATCAAGAACATTTTTGATCATCCTATATGAAGTGTTTCCCAATTATTTTGAACTGCAATATTATTTATTTAAGATAAGTTTTTTATTTGTATTTACTTTACTTTATAATTACTAATCGTATATAATGTTTGAATAAATATTTATAAATTAATGCTGTACTACTATGTTTTATTTGTATTAAAAAAATTAAGATTTAAATACTCTTATATCACATTATAAAAAAAATTCAAAAGCATCAAAAAGTATATCATGTTACTTGAAATTTAATTTCAATCTCGGGAATCGGATAATATCGTAAAATCCCGGTAAATTGTAATTCAATATTAAATAAAATTTTCAGATATTGTTTCTTCTACAATACTAAACATTTTAAATAAACTATACACTCTACATCTTTAATAATAATCAAATAAAGTTTCATAAACTTACATAAATTATTGGAAATGTGTATCAATTTCATTTTTATTTACACAAAGTTCCAATATTTATATACTTTGTCGGGATTTACTTGTTGCATTGGTTTATGGGATGAAATTATTGCATTTGTTAAAGTAATAAACTAGTTTAATAAAATCATCAAAAAATACTGGTTCGAAGTCCTTTTCAAATTTATGGACAAATTGTCCATATTATTAAGTTTCGTGACTTGTGATGTGTATTCTGAGAGACGGTCTAATTCCTAAGTCCTTCCTAGAATATCTAGGGAACAAAATCCTGGGAAGGACCCACTACTTTTTAAAATACTAAACATTAAATTAACTAAACGCTCTACCTCAAGAAAAAATATTCAAAGAACGTTTTGATAAACTTATATAAATTATTGAAATGTGTATCAATTTTATTTTTATTTTCACAAAGTAAAAAGCTTAAAAATTACTTTTTTACAATTGGTTGTGTTTGCTGTTTCCGTATTATTTTAAAATCACGGAATTTCACGGGTAGTTTGTGGTCTTCAGAGTCTCAGTTTGACTTTTTGTTATCTGCGGAGTTTAAAACGTGGCAAAAGCCAAAAAATCTAGTGATTGCTATATATGCTGGACCCTATAGCATCGCTTAATTAATATTATGTAAGTTTTCAAAATTTTAAATGAATACTCAGTATTGATCTAATCTGCTGAAAAGTGTGACATTCTATACCTGAGTTAGGTTTAGCAAAACCTTTTTTTTTTCTAGGTACTGCTAACCTTACTTTGGATCAGGTATATTATTTGCAAATATATAGTGTCGATGAAAGATATCGATTATTCAGTTATTGGTTAGCTTGTTTGGTGGCAAGATAATGGTCCCGATGTTAAGAGTAACGTTAGATTCCTTTGGGATGAACTTCGCAGCAAGTATGATAAAAATTGAAAGGAAATTTAAAGTTCGCAAAGACGCGTATTTGCATAACAGAACTTTTTTTGAGTTAGCA
>NW_017096437.1:2692-4332 GCF_001412225.1 Nicrophorus vespilloides
TGCGTAAAGCTTGAGCTGGAAGTATGGACTGTATTCTGGGAAGAAATTAATAAGATCAAAAGTACATACAACAGATACAGGAACTTAATTATTTCTGAACTTGAAGAACATAATCACGACCATACTATGATGGGATTATCTGAACGGCTGGAAATGCTAGACGTATTACGATCTGTTGCAAATGCAATGATTCATTTAGCAGATCAAGTCGTACATATGATGAAAGAGCAAGAGAACCTCGATTACAGTGGATTTATTACATTGATGAAGGAGCAGGAAATGAAGTTCAATTCTTGTAGCAAGGTTTTTAAAAAGTTAAGCAGGAAAACGTTCAAGTTCATCGGCATTATGACAGACAATATTCTGTATTTTTAAATAATGAAATATATACCATAATTATTTTGTCATTAATATTTTCATAAAATATGTTTTTATTTTATTAATTGTCTGCAGTTCATATATTTGAATAAAAGCTTACTTTAATTAAATCTTTATCTTTTTTTTCAATAATTAACAATAACTAACATTAAAATATTATTTAAAAACATAAAAGTATTTGCTTGGTGAGAGTGAGGTCAAAATATAGAGTATTTGTTCGATCAAGCGAATCAGGTAATTTCGAAAATTCCAATGGCTTTTTCTTGATATTAATATTTAAAATAAGTTTAAAAAATACAGAAGATCAAATAAAATAACGCGTTTTATTTCTGTTTTACATATTTCATAGGTTTATAGGACATTATTACATTTGTTATAGAGAGAAACTAGTAGATGAGAAAGATTCATCATTTAATTTTCATAAATCTCTAAGTTCCGATTCCGATCACCCTATAGCATCGCTTGATTAATATTTTGTAAGTTTTTAAAATTTTAAATGTATACTCAGTATTGATCTAATCTGCTGAAAAGAGTGTCATTCTATACCTGAGTTAGGTATAGGAAAACCTTTTTTCTTGGTACTGTTAACCCTACTTTGGATCAGGTATATTATTTGCAAGTATATAATGTCGATGAAAGACATCGAGTATTCAGTTATTGGTTAGCTTGTTTGGTGGCAAGATAATGGTTCCGATATTAAGAGTAACGTTAGATTCATTTGAGATGAACTTCTCAGCAAGTATGATAAAAATTGAAAGGAAATTTAAAGTTCGCAAAGACGCGTATTTGCATAACAGAACTTTTTTTGAGTTAGCAGAGTCACAGGATGCAAAACCATCTTGCAGCTTGGTAGGTGCCGTTAGTGATATTGACACGTGGATAAAGAATTGCGTAAAGCTTGAGCTGGAAGTATGGACTGTATTCTGGGAAGAAATTAATAAGATCAAAAGTACATACAACAGATACAGGGAAATAATTATTTCTGAACTTGAAGAACACAATCACGACAATACTATGATGGGATTATGTGCACGTCTGGAAATGCTAGACAAATTTCTATCTGTTGCAAATGCAATTATCCATTTAGCAGATTACGCCGTACATACGATGAAAGAGCAAGAGAACCTCGATTACAGTGGATTTATTACATTGATGAAGGAGCAGGAAAGGATGTTCGATCGTTGTAGCGAGGATTTTAAAAAGTTAAGTAGGAATACGTTCATGTTCATCGGCAATATGATAGACAATATTATGTATTTTTG
>NW_017096437.1:4343-17480 GCF_001412225.1 Nicrophorus vespilloides
TTTCATAAAACTTTATTTTAATAGTTGTCTGCAGTTCATATATTTGAATAAAAGCTTACATTAATTAAATCTTTATCTTTTTTTTCAATAATTAACAATAACTAACATTAAAATATTATTTAAAAACATACAAACATTAGCTTGGTGAGAGTTAAATCTCTAAGTTCCGATTCCCATTTTGTATCATCAAAAAAATACTGGTTAGCTGGTTGCAAATTTATTATAGAGTATAAATTATCTATATTTATTAAATTTGTGATGGGAATTTCAGCAGGTAGGCTAATTCCTAAGTCCTTCCCGGAATATCTAGGGAACGAAGTCCTGGGAAGGACCCGCTACTAGAAATGTGTGTTTCTTTAGAGCCTTTAGTTCCTCACTTAGTTACTACTAACCGTATTTTGAATCAGGTATATAAAGTCGAAGTTGGAAGCAAAACGTCTTTTAGTTGTTGTGTTACTCCCGTACTGGTAAGATGTCAGTGCCAATGATAAAAGTAATGTTAGAACCGATGGCGATGAACTACACGTTAAGTATGATGAAAATTCAAAAGAAATTTGTTGAGTGGGAGATTGAGTTATGTAAAAGGAAAAAAATTACACAAATGGGAATACCGAATATAAACCCCTCCAGCAAATTGGTCGGTGTCGTTGACAACGTTGATGTGTGGATCAAGGAGAACGTGATACTGGAGTTGGAGTCATGGAGAGCATTCTCGGAGGAAATTAAAAATATCATAACCATATGTACAAAATATAAGAAAATATTAATTGAATATGATTATACTGTCGATTTGTATAGGATGGAGGAGATCGAAGAATTGATCTTTAGTGCAAATGATATATTGAATATGTCTCAGCAAGCCACAGAGAGAATCCAAAATAAGACTGACCTTGATTATCATGCGTTTATTGAGGTGATGCATCAGCAGGAAATTATGTTCGATCAGTGCAAGGAGGACTTCACAACATTGTCTAATAATACGTATACATTCATCACTGAATCTACAACACTTTATGATGAAGCCGATATCGAACTAGTTTTGGTTTTTGATGATTAATTAATTTATGTTTTAACATATTTTTTTTGTGCAAGTTGCAAATAATAAATATTTTCTTTTATATTCTATATTATAACATTGATTTTATATATTTAATACACGTATTCTTTAATCAAATATATTTTGTTTGTTTTGTGTTCAACAATAGTTTTTAAGTCATAACAAAATAGTACACAAAATTTATCATCTATTATTTTATTTACATATAAATTCTGTCGGTTTTTAGTACACACAATCTATTTTCCATAAAATTTAATAATATACTAAAATTCTTACTTTTTTTAAATAAATTACATTAAAATTCCTGAAAGAAAGTCGTATAGTTAAGAGCCCTTTGCAGCAGTTTCTCATTTGTTTTAGTAATATTATTGTTGTTATGTATGAAAATTTTTAGTTTTATTTTTTTACTGTTGTAAATAAGAATAATTATTATTACATTGAAATTATATCGAAAATACAGTATTTCGATGAAAACATCCTTAATGATGTGAAAAATAGATTCCCTTTTCCGAGAAAATATTCTATATAAATAATTATAATAATAGTTTGGATAATGTTTGATAAAGTACTTTGATTTGTTTTGTTCTATTTCTGAAATTCTGATTAATAAATTTATGTTAATAATTATGAACATCTAAGCTTCTTTTATTTTTATTTATGCTATTCATTTTTAGGTGTCCTTGAATAGTACTGTTCCAAACAGTGCGGTATACTTTAATCGGACGGTTTCACTATAGCACGGTTTAACAATTGAAGAAATTCTAAAAAAAAGTATACACAATTATTTTTATATGCAGAAATAATTATATTTTTTATACTGTTTTAATGTCCTTGGTTTCAAATAGTCCGCGATTTTGGTGGAACTAAATTGTGCACTGAGAAACAGCAAATACAAATGTTTATAATACAGTTTAATTGAAAACCAGTTGTACTAATAACGAATACTTACTTAAGTCTGTTACGTTTTAGTTTTTACATATCAAAGTGAATTATTTTGTTAATCTATAAAAATATCGCAAAATGGGGTTTTGAATACTTTCAAAACAAAATCATTTTAAATCGAGCAATATAAAAACAAATTCTAAAAAATTGTCATACACTAAATGATTGACTATTTTTCATTTATAAAGTAAAGCCCGTTTTTGTGCTATTTATTTTCATATTCTTTTGAAAGTCTTATATTAGGTCGGTTTAAAATGGTTCGGGATTTTAGTGAAACCTATTGTCCATAAGGGTTCATTGTCCGTAAGAAGAAGAATCTTACAGTACACATTGTGAAAAACTGTCCGTACTTTCAACCAGGTATATATTTTTTGCTATATATATAAAGAAGATTAAAGACATCTACTATTCTGTTATTAGTTTGGTAAGATGACAATTCCAATGTTGCAAGTAAAGATAAATTCAGTGGCGTTGAAGTTCTCCGTAAGTATAATTCAAATCGAAAATAAATTTGACGAACGGGGACTTGCGTTTGTTAAAAAGAATATTTATATATATTTGAAAAGTATACCGAATATAAACCTCACGCTAATTCAGGACGTCGATGGTTGGATAAAGGATATCCTAAAGCTTGAGGTGGAAACGTGGACTCTTTTGTCGGAGGAAATGAATAAGATCATAAGCATATTTAATAATTATAATGAACTAATTGTTAATACGCTTGAAGATATATACAGTAATGACGAAGTGACAGTTTTGGGATCAGATTGGGTGAACAAAATGGATGCATTGATTGCTGTTGCAGTGGCAATGAAGAATTTAGGTGAATACGCCGCAGAAAGAATCCAAGAGGAAAAGGATCTTGATTATAATGCATTTATGTCAGTAATGGATTTGCAGGATAATATGTTTGCTAATTGCAGGAAAGACTTTAAAGTTTTTCTTAAAAAGTCATATAAATTTATCACCAACATTTTGAAACTGTATCATAGAAGATCGTAATTTATAATAATATATTGCTCCTTTATTGTAAATATACTTTTATTAATTATTGTTTTTTTTTACAAAACTGGGATACTTATTGATCTACTACTATTTTTTTGCATAAAAACTATATAAAATTGTTTAAAATGATGAAAATATTCAAATCTGTGAATGTTGTGAAAATGTTAGTACTTTATGCTGTAATACTTAAAGAAAAGTATAGTAAAACAAAGAAAGATTTTATTTTAGTTATAAATTTAAACTTTTACCTATTGAACAAAAACAAAGACATTTTTGACAAATATTTCTCCATTTGATTTATTTTCGTAAAAAGTTTTAATAAAAGTTTACTAATATTTATTAATTCAATATTACTTTTTCCTTCTATGGTACTTAAAGAAATAATTAAGTACACCTTTCTACTTTTTAAAAAATTTAATAAATCTATATAAAAAATATAGAAAATTTGTATCAATTTGATTTATTTTTGTACAAAGTAAATGTGTCTCAATTGTAATTATTTTTTAACAAAACTCCATTAAATTTAATAATATTTATAAATTAATGCAAATACGTATTATTTGTAATATTTGTTTAATAGCTATTGTTTCTACAACTTTTTATTCTATATTACAAAACTTCAACACTTCGCATTGTCAGTTAATTTCTTCAATATTCCGTACTATTGGAGGAACTAAAGAGAAACAATAATAAACTGAGAGTATAAAAAGAAAAGAAGTTATTTCTGTATTACTTTGTTTTATTGGTTATATAGGGTATTTAAATTTGGCGCCATTTTTTTTGTATGAAGTGGCAGACAGGGGGACCAAATCATATGAAAAATTTCTTATGTGGCCACTACTGTGGCGCAATCGTCGAATCCTTAGTACACCGGCAGGTCATTCCGAGGCGCCACAGGTACAAGCGCTATAAAATTTAAATTTTGAATTTTTCTTATAAAATTTCTAATAAGTTTTACTATTACTAACATATAAATCTGTATAAAACCTGTAATTTACTTTAAAAGAAATAAGATGACAAAAATTATAATTCTTTTCATTTGGATAATTTCTAAACAATGCAAAAATGAAACAAAAACTAGTTCTGAAATAAGTTTATTTTTATAAGATTATGCTTCAATTTTGTCTAAGAGTGTAGAATATAGCAGATGAAATTCCGAAACAAATGTTTAAATATTTGTACTAATAATATTAACAATATTTAACTAATACTGTAGAGTGTAGATTCTATATAACTAACTGTATCTAAAGTATACTTATTAACTTATTAAATGTAAGTATTGATATACTGGCATTGTTTAAATCTTGAATAATAAGCAAAAGCATATCATATTGAGGTTATGTAGCTTTGTTTTGGTTTAAAGTTCCATCGGTAGCACGCATGGCGTTGCCACTCAATTTCCAGATTTTCGAAGGCATGCCAAAACATCATCTTTTGTGTTAATCTTCCAATTAGTGAATACTCACGAAATAATAACGTGATTGTTGTTAAAACTCAAGAAGTTTTCAGTTAAAATAATGATACAAATGAGTTTTGAATTCCAATATTAATTAAAAAAAAATAGAAAACTGGTTCGATTCTGGACAATAAGTCACCCATGAGTTCAAATTTATTTATTTCATTTAGCTAAATTTAAGTTTTGTTTCTTTTTATTTCTAAGATTATTTTATTCCACAAAAATAAAAAATGGTATTTTTCTCTTTATAGTCAAAACACTTTTTGTGCTGTTTATTATTATGCGGTTTTAAAGTCCTCAATTAGTCCGGTAGTTGAAAACCCTTAGAATTATACTGTTTGAGTTTATTATGGTTCAAAATTAAGTAATTTGATCGAAAACAATAGTACGGATTCGATCAGTGCGGATTCATCTTAGTACGATTAGAAAATTTCAAAATAAACTATTTATAATTGAACAAAATAAAAATAACATAAAAAAAATAAACAAAATTATTTTATATACATAAATAAACGTTTTTTCTCCTTTAGAGTCTCATGAAAGTCTTAATATGAGCGGTTTTGAATACTGTTTTAATTTCCTTGATTAGTCCGAGATTTTGGGGAACTAATTACCCGCACTATGCAAGGTATTATTGTATTTTCAATTTTGCACTGAGAAATATCAAACAAAAATGTTTATAACATACTTTAAGTTTGGTAACTGAAAACCAATAGAATTGTACCAATAAACAAAAATTGGTAGTACGGTTTGAAAATAAACTAAATTTTAATTCAATAAAATAAAAATGTTGTTAACGTGCTTGCTTGCTGGTAAGATGGCAATTTCAATGTTACAAGTAAAGCTCGATTCGTTGGGGATGAACTTCTCCTTAAGTATGATACAAATCGAAAACAAATTTGAAGTGCGAGGAGATGCATATTTCAAAAATCAATTGTTTACAGATTTGATGAAAATACCAAATATAAATCCTTGCTGCAAATTGTTAGGTATCGTTCAGGATGTCGATGTGTGGATATAGGATAACATGAAGCTTGAGGTGGAAACGTGGACTTTATTCACAAAGGAAATGAAGAATATCTTAAGTGCATTTACAAAATATAAAGATCTGATTGTTTCTAATATTAATCAATATGATTACGATGTGAGTACGTTGGGATTAGGGACGTGGCTGGAGAAGATTGAAGAGTTGATCTCTGTTGTCTTGGGATTGAAGAATTTAGCTGAATACGCAGCAGAAAGGATCCAAGATGAAAAGGACCTTGATTACAATGCATTTATTTCAGTGATCGATTTGCAGGATAATATATTTGTTCGTTGCAGGAAAGATTTTAAAAGCTGGTCTATGGATACCTATAGATTCATCACTGATATTTTGAAAATTTATCATAAAAGAATATAATTTTTAATAAAAGTATTGTTTTTACATATTATATATTTTTTTTGGCTGCAATTCTATAAAACTTACAACTCATTTCAAACTGAAATATACAATATATGGAATTAATTATAAAATCATCAAAATATTTATATCTATGAGTATTTTTTTAAATTGTTGTAAAATGAATGAAAAAATGATTTTGTTTATAGCACGTTTATTCTTTTTTCAAAGCTAGCGGTCACCAACCTTTTTTGTATAAATTTCAAATATTTTTTTACTAATAGAATAAATTTGATTGTTCAAAATGGGTCATAGTTTTATTATTTTTTTGTTCAAAGATTTTATATTTTTTTATTAATATTTATCAATTAATCAAAACTAATTTTTTTTGTTATTTTTCTATTTTATTCCGGACTAATAATGGAACTAAGTACATAAAATTAAAAAAAAATCGTAAACTTAAAAAAGGTATTGCTGTCTTACTTTCTTTTTACTATACTTTTTTATTCGTTATATTGGGTGTCCAAGTAAGAGCGCCGTATTTAAATTTGGTGCATATTATTTTATCTTTAAGTTATAATAAGTAGATGGTGACTAGATGTTATTGCAGAAATTTTAATAACAAAAGATACTGTCGGGTATTTGATAAAGTCGGGAATTTGATACATTCTGGATTTTGATACAGTCGGGATTATGGTTGTCGGGATTTCAATATAGACTCTTTTTCTATATGGGTCATGTTGATGCTTAAATCGAAATCGACCTATTTCATTATTAATTGAATTGAACTGCAGAGTTTCGGAGAAATCCAACTCAATTAAACTCCAAATACACACAATCTCGATTCCATCAACGAAGACGTTTAGTTTTAGGCCGAAATAATATCGTTTGTTTCGGGTAAGCTATATTTTGGTGTCGTGTTCTGCATGCTCCGAAATGCGAGTCTAACTTCGCGCATCGAGGCACAACTTCTCGTTCTCGTCGAGAGAGAGAATATTTAGTTGGCTGGAATTAATTAAGAAAGGGCCGCGGGGCGCCGCAGACTTTACTCGCTTTAGTTGTAGACTCACCCTTGCCGAAACCACTTCGGCTCCTTGCAGAACGGCCTCCGTCAGCGTCGAACATAGGTCTTTGTATATCTCCTCCAGCTCCTGCAAAACGAAAACACATAACAATGAATCCTCAATTAATTGAATTCGGACAACAGAATCCAATATTGAAAAGAGCCGCAAAACTGCTAGGATATCTGCATATGATAACCCATTTTTTTGATCTATTAATAGATTGTTTAAATATGCAGACTCGGACTGGAAACGCCACTTTCACATTTAACGTGCAATTTAAGACTAATGTATGCAGAAATGTGCATTACTGCTGTTAATTGGTTATGGAGATTTCCATCATCGTGAATGGGTTTAATAATTCAACCGGATCTATGTATATTTTCGAAAAGCTAAAGCTGCGAATTATTCAGAGGGCCGTCAGTCATTGTCCGATTTTCAGGCGCTTATGAAATATTTAATTTTAATTAACTCGACCTTTTTAAAAATAACCATCTGAACGTTTGTGTTGTTCACTTTCATCCTTTACACTTCCGGTGAAAATCGATTAACGTGAGAACGAATAACAGGATGTACAAGGATGTTTAGTTAACACTCTTACAAAAGTTAACAAAAATACGAAAGTTATTTCATACGATTTTTTTTAAGACATTTTATATTATAATGCTCTGGTTTTAATTAACAAAAACAAATTACAAATTTGGACATTGTGGATTATTATTAAATGCAATATTCTTAATTAGTTTTATTGTATATATCAGTGTTGACAAGACAACTATACAAGTGTTGATCACATGGATTATTAACTAAAAGTTACATTTTCCTCTTCATTTAATAATGAATTCTTCCTTCAACTAAGACTAAATTATTTAATACAAAAATGTATCTATTTCAAAAAGGGGATTCGTGGCAGTATTTTTTTGTGGAATAGAAATCAGTTTTGATTATGTGGAAGATACAACCGTTCTTTTATCTAAGTTTTATGTTCCTACCCAAATAGAAGGGACAGCAGTTGACTGTGATAGAAATGGTCACATCTACACGATTTAATGTGTAATCATTCTTTAGAATATTCCACAAGCTATTCTAAATAGTCACATACAAGTATCCGTTTGTATATTTGAGGAAAATAATATGCCTAACCAATATACATATTAATTATACAATAGATGATAATAAAATGGTCGGAAATATAAGGATAAAAAGGACAAAAACAAATCGGAAGATTTCTAGAATGTTTTAAATTCTAACATATTTTTGTTTTGAAATGAAATACAGTAAGATCTCGTTTAGCGCAAGAAATATATTGAACTTCTCATTTCATAAAAGTTACTTAAAATACGTAAATTCACTATTTTTTTCTTCAATTATTTGCTTGGCATCTTTAAATAGCAAGAACAAATAGATTTTTTTCCAGAAAACTTTAATTCTAACATTTTTTTATTTTATGAAATAGAATACCTCGTTTATTGCAGGAAATACAAGTATTTTGAACATCTTACGAAAGTTAAGTAAAAAATGAAAGTTATTTTATTTCGATGATTTTGAAGAAACTTTATTTCAATTTTGTGTTTAACATATTTTAAGTAACGAGAACAAATCTAAAAATTTCCAGAACATAACACATTTTTTTAGTTATAAAATGGAATAGAGTAAAAACTCATTTAGCGCAAGAAATGCAAAGTTTTTGAACATGTCACAAAAGTTAATTAAAATGCTGAAGTTACAAGATTCAATGATTTTTAAGAAACTTCATGTTGTTTCTCTAATTAATATCTTGCAAGTAAAGAGAACAACATTTTCTAGCATAATCTAAATTTTCACATTATTTTTATTTGTGAAATGAAATAATTGAACACACTTCTTCCATCAACACTGATTCGATATAACACGATCTACTCGAAGCCTAAAACTCTTAATTTACCTATCTACTATATGTTAAATTTTGATTAGTTTTCGAATACACTGGAACCTTGCTTAACAAATTTAATCTGTTCCAAAATTTCCGAATATTTACTCGTATAGTGAAATCATCGTATAGTGCAACATATTTAAAAATATACATAATATGTGTACATAATTTTTAAATAATGTAGCAGGCGCAGGATCCGGATCTTATTTTCTCATCATCACTCGTTATGTGAAACGTCGCTCGTTTAGCGAATCATTTTTCTTAAAATCATTTTGCTCGATAAGCAAAATGCTCGTTATGCGAGGTTACACTATATTTCCAAAATGGAAATGTACTGAGTAGTTCATACAACAGTAGAAACAATATTGGTTTATAATGGTCATCATTTTTATGAAAATTAGCATAAAGAATAAAACATCTTAGATTCAAAAAATAAATGTCGAATCTCTTGATGTTAATACACGAATTACATATTTTTTCCACGACAAAGATTTACTAAAATGAAAACATTCTTTCACTTTGAGATTTAAGTGTACACACAAAAAAATGCAAAACAAATAAGGGATGAGAACGTGGAGGGTTTGTACTCTCGTCGCAAACCCAATTTACATCAAGAGCGCACGGACGGTGTTTCATTAGGGATTCCTTTATCGAGTCGCTTCTCCTTTTTTTTGCTCGAGTTTGTTTGTTTGTGGATGAAAAGAAAATAATTGAAATTACATCGACGAAATCGAAAAGATCGTATATAAATATTGAAAAAAACAATTAGGATATATAAATATTTGTGCTTTTAACTGAAATTATATCGAGATATTTTTTTTATTCTATAGGTTTTTTATCAGTTGTCCTCATAATATTTAAGTATAAGTATATTAAATGTATATCTTATTTAATGCTATAAAAATCAATCCCTTCGGGCCTTTGATGTTTCTAAGTGATTTGCAGCATAATAATTAAAATTAAAAGTAGTTATATTTTCGTTTAATGCATATATTTTATTTTTCTCTTTTTATATTCGCGAAAGATTAATTTTCTATATAACATATTTCTTCGTATTTAGTTATATCTTCTGTGTATAAAATGATATAAACAAATCCAATTTAGGCAACGTATAACACTAAAAAACACTGTATAAAATCAGTAAATCATTAAAATAATTAACTTCTAAGTGTCAAAAGAAAATAATTGCTATAAAATGTGAATATCATAACAGTTTATCCAAAAAGTCATTCATAAAAGTCTATCATCAAACTCTCTCCTAAAAGTCTTTTATAAGTCTATCATGAAAAACTCTCAAAAAATCTTATAAAGGTGTATCATAAAAGTCTATCCTAAAAGTTAACTTTATTATTTTATGTATATGTATGTTCTTCTTAATGACTTTATATAAATTACACTTATCAATGTGTAATGGATATTCTTAATCACTATTGTTAATCACCATGTAAGGACTATTATTGTATACAAATTCGGAGGTCCATTCGATAATGACTACAAATATGTACAACTGCCTAAACACATAACCATTAGGGAAAGATAAGTACAATCATCCAAATACACTCATCAGAAATGTACCATCATCCCTTTCCAAATATTCCCAATATGTTAATTCCCTACTATAAAATAAGATGTTTATACAAAATTAGTCTTAGTTGGAGGGTAGGAGGAATAAGATATTATTAAGTTAAGAAGAGAATGTAACTCTTAGCTAATAATTAAGAATATTGCATTTAATATTCATAAACGCCTCTAAGTCTCCACAATGACATAACTACGAAATAATACACGGTGTCAAAAATTCAGTCATAAAAGTCTATCATAAAAATCTTCCATAGAAGTCTATCAAAAAAAGTCTATGCAACAAGAAAATCTATCATGAAAATTTGCCTGCCATAAAAGTCATAAATATACTTATATGAGTGGTCCAATCTAGACATCGGTCCAATTTAGAACACTTTCTCTCCTATAATTATGTATAAATTTTGGTGATAATTAAAAAAAATAGTATTTAATATACTTGTCAAAAATATTTGTTTTATATCACGCATAGTGAATCAACAGATCTAAAGAAGTCTATCAAAAAAAGTCTATCCGAAAAGACTTTTATAAAAGTATATCATGAAATTCTTTCTGTCATAGAAGTCTGTTATAAAAATCTATAGTAAAAGTCATAAAACTTCTTATATGAGTGGTCCAATCTAGACATCGGTCCAATTTAGGACACTTTCTCTGCTATAATTATGTATAGATATTGGTGACCATTAAACAATAGTATTTAATATACTTGTCAAACATACTTGTTTTATATCACGCGTAGTTAATCAATAAATCTAAATATAGATTTAAGTCTGTCCTAAAGGTCTATGATGAAAATCTTTCTGTCATAAAAGTCTGTTATAAAAATCTATAGTAAATGTCGTAAAACTTCTTATATGAGTGGTCCAATCTAAACATCGGTCCAATTTAGGAAACTTTCTGTCCTATCTATAAATTTTGGTGATAATTAAAAAATAGTGTTTAATATACTTTTCAAACATATTTGATATATGTCATGCATAGTTAATGAACATATCTAAATATTGATTTAAAAAATAACAATAATTTAAAATCCAAATTGGAAAAACACGTGCCTGATAATTCAGTTTACTCGTCCACCGCAGAACATAGCATATCTGCTGCAAATCATGCTAATTCAAAAGCAATTGTTTTGCGGCCGTTGGATACAAAAAAAAGTTTATATAGTTTATATAACTACGCGAGTTTGTTGCATGTTTTTGTTGGAAAATGCAAATATTTGCCATTGGGAATACAATTATGTGTATGTTTGGTCCATAGTTCAAATGCGTGTTTATGAAATATAACGTGTGTGTGTGTACGTATTATATAAATATTCAAAGCGCGTCGTTGTCGCGCTTCGCCCTTTCCGCTTTGCCGATGCGGAACATAAAAATAACGGATGGAAGTGCATTTTAGAAAAAGATTGGAGCATTCAGAAAGGACTTTACTTTAAACGTCTGTAAATCTCACGGTAACAATCGAAGAGATTGTCGTAAGTGTTTATCTACGGTCGAGGATTCGCTTTATGTTCGGATCGGATAATAACGATTGTTATATAAGCTGGTGACAAATATTGAACCGAATGGACGCGTGTCAATTACGTGGAAATAAATCCACGAGGAGAAATAATAATGATGATGTTTCGCGCTGTTGACCGTAATTTGCTTTGCCGGTTGTGCGGATGATGTGCGGCCTCGTGAACTATGAACTTTCATTAAAATTTAATGGTTTTGATCGGATCCCTCTGCGTCGAACGAACGGAAATCATAATAAACAATAATCCCGTATCAGCTATACAACATCCTAACTGTAGGATAAATAACACCGAATTCGAAGCTTCAACTCCAAAGATTAATTAATATATTTGCTTTGTTTTCAATCTATTGCGAATATTCAGATAGGGTGGATGCGCCGGGGGTTTGGTAGTAAGTAAGACGTCGTGTTTGCTTGCGAACGTATAGGGATCATTCCGATCCAAGAGATTAAGGTTGTAAATCATCTTTAGTAGACATTAGCCAAATTACCTTTCGCGTTTAATTATATACACTGTTTGACCCTGCGTACGGTTTGCAACGCGTTAAAGGCCTTCTCATACATATATTCACGTTAATTTTGTAGGGCCGAATTTACGAGAGCCGCCAACGATTGCTGAATGGATTAAAACGCAAAGGCCGGATCCATTTCATACCCAGTTTCAGTGTGTTTTAGCTAATTGCCGGAAATTGAATGATACGCGGTTAACGATAGTTTACAACTATTGTAGATTTTTTTTCTATAAATCTGTTTTTTTACTACTTTCAAATGAAAAACACAACTCACTGATGTGATGATGTCGTATACTTTCCTTCAGACTATAATTCAGAAATTGGCTACGCAGTATACGAAAATTATCAGATTCTATTATCAATCATCAAAATCTATCATCAAAGTCTACCATAAAAGTCTCTTATCAAAATTTATCACCAAAGTCTCTATCATCTAAGTCAATCATCAAAGTCGATTATTACAGTTTATGATGAATGATTATCATAAAAGTCTATTATCAAATTATATCATAAAAGTCTATCATCAAAGTCAATTATCAAAATATATTAGAAAAGTCTATCATCAAAGTGTATTTTCAGACTATCATTAGTTTTTCATGAAAGTCTATAATCAAAGTATATCATCAAAGTCAATTATCAAAGTCTATCATCAAAGTCAATTATCAAAATCTATTATAAAAGTGTATCTTCAAACACTATCATCAATCTTTCATGAAAGTCT